>NW_026652133.1:0-43255 GCF_029873635.1 Malania oleifera
GTTTTTTTTTTTTTTTTTTTTTTTTTGTTCCCCCCTCCCTTCCCCCCTCCTCCCCCCCCCCTCTCTTAGCGTTTGGGGTTTAGTGTATAGGTCTTAGGGTTTAGGGTTTAGGGTTTAGGGTTTAGGGTTTAGGGTTTAGGCGTTTCGGGTTTAGGGTTTGGGGTTTACGGTTCAGGGTTTAGCGATTAGGGTTTAGTGTTTAGATTTTATGTTTTATGGTTTAGGGTTTTTTGGTTTCAGGGTTTAGGGTTCGGAATTAGGGTTTAGGGCTAGGGTTTAGGTTTTAGGATATAGGGTTTGGTTTTTAGGGTTTAGGGTTTAGGGTTTGGGATTTAGGGTTTTTGATTTAGGGTTTAGGGTTTGTGGTTTAGAGTTTTTTAGGTTTAGGGTTTAGGGTTTCTGGTTTAGGGATTTACGGTTTCGGGTTTAGGGCTTAGGGTTTAGTTTTTAGGGTTTAGGGTTGAGGGTTTCAGGATTTTGGGTTTAGGATTTAGGGTTTAATTTTTAGTATTTACGATTTAGGATTTAGGGTTTATGATTCAGGGTTTAGGGTTTTGGGTTTTGGGTTTAGGGTTTAGGGATTAGCGTTATATTGTTTAGGGTTTTAGGGTTTAGGGTTTAGGGTTTAAGGTTTAGTTTTTGGGGTTTAGGGTTTTAGGGTTTAGGTTGTAGGAATTAGTGTTTAGTTTTTTAGGTTTAGGGTTTATGATTTAGGGTTGGTTTAGGGTTTAGGGCGTAGGTTTTATGGTCTAGGGTTTAGGGTTTGGGGTTTAGGGGTTTGGGGTTTAGGATTTAGGATTTAGGGTTTAGGGTTTACAGTTTTAGGGTTTAGGGTTTCGTATTTAGGGTTTAGGGTTTAGGATTTAGGGTTTAGCGGTTAGGGTTTAGGGTTTAGGTATTAAGGTTTAGGATTTAGGTTTTAGGGTTTTTTGGGTTTTGGTTTAGGGTTTTGGGTTTTAGGGTTTAGGGTTTAGGGTTTAGGGTTTAGGGCATAGGTTTTAGGGTTTAGGGTTTAGGGTTTAGGATTTTGGGGTTAGGGTTTTCTGGTTTTGGATTTACGATTTAGGGTTTAGGGTTTAGCGTTTCGAATTTAGGGTGAAGAGTTTAGGGTTTAGCGTTTGGAGTCCAGGGTTTAGTGTTTAGGTCTTTGTGTTTAGGGTTTAGGGTTTAAGGTTTTGGTGTTTATGTTTTCAGATTTAGGGTTTAGGGTTTAAGGGTTAGGGTTTGCTGTTTTTGGTTTAGGGTTTATGGTTTAAGGTTTAGGGTTTTTTTGGTTTAGGGTTTAGGGTTTAGGGTTAGGGTTTTGGGTTTAGGGTTTAGGGTTTAGCGTTTAGGTTTTTGGGTTTTGGGTTTAGGGTTTTGGGTTTTGGGATTAGGGGTTTGGGGTTTAGGGTTTAGGGTTTAGTTTTTAGGGTTTAGGGTTTAGGGTTTAGCGTTTAGGTTTTTTGGTTTTGGGTTTAGGGTTTAGGGTTTTGGGATTAGGGGTTTGGGGTTTAGGGTTTAGGGTTTAGGGTTTAGTTTTTAGGGTTTAGGGTTTTGGGTTTTAGGGTTTAGGGTTTAGGGTTTAGGGTTTTAGGGTCTAGGGTTTAGGGCGTAGGTTTTAGGGTTTAGTGTTTTTTTTTTAGAGTTTAGGGTTTAGGGTTTTAGGGTTTAAGGTTTCGGGCATAGGTTTTAGGGTTTAAGGTTTTTGGTTTTGGGTTTTGGGTTTAAGTTTTTCAGGCTTAGGGCTTAGGGTTTAGGGTTTCGTTTTTAGTGTTTAGGGTTTAGGGTCTAGGGTTTATTATTTGGGGTTTAGGGTTTTGGGTTTTGGGGTTTCGAGTTTAGGGTTTAGGATTTAGGATTAAGGGTTTGGGGTTTAGGGTTTTGGGGTTTCGGGTTTCGTATTTAGGGTTTAGGGCTTAGGGTTTAGGGTTTAGGATTTAGGGTTTACCGTTTAGGGTTTAGGGTTTTGGTATTAAGGTTTATGGTTTAGGGTTTAAGGGTTTAGGGTTTAGGGTTTTTTAGGTTTTGGTTTTGGGTTTAAGGTTTTAGGGTTTCAGGTTTTGGATTTAGGGTTTAGCTTTTAGGGTTTAGGGATTTCGGTTTAGGGTTTGGGTTTAAAGATTTAGGGTTTACGGTTTAGGGTTTTGGGTTGGGGATTTAGGGTTTAGGTTTTTTTGGGTTTAGGGTTTAGAATTTTGGGTTTAGGGTTTAGGGTTTAGTATTGTAGGGTTTAGGGTTTAGGGTTTATGATTTAGGGTTTAAGGTTTAGGGTTTAGGGCATAGGTTTTGTGGTCTAGGGTTTAGGTTTTAGGGTTTAGGGTTTAGGGTTTAAGGGTTTAGGGTTTAGGATTTAGGGTGTAGGGTTGAGGGTTTTAGGGTTTAGGGTTTCGTATTTAGGGTTTAAGGTTTTGGGTGTAGGGTTTAGGATTTAGGGTTTAGCAGTTAGGGTTTAGGGTTTAGGTATTAAGGTTTAGGATTTAGGGTTTAGGGTTTCTTGGGTTTTGGTTTAAGGTTTAGGGTTTTTTGGGTTTAGTGGTTTGGGTTTAGGGTTTAGTGTTTAGGGTTTAGGATTAGGGTTTTAGGTTTGGGGTTTCGGGTTTCGTTTTTATTTTTTAGGGTTTAGGGCTTAGGGTTTAGGGTTGTGAATTTATGGTTTAGGGTTTAGGGCATAGGTTTTATGGTTTACGGTTTAGAGTTTAGGGTTTAAGGTTTAGGATTTTGGGGTTTAGGGTTTTGAGTTTAGGATTTACGGTTTAAGGTTTAGGGTTTCGGATTTAGGGTTTAGGGTTTAGGGCTTAACGTTTAGGGTCTAGGGTTTAGGGTTTTTTTGTGTTTAGTGTTTTGGGTTTAGGGTTTAGTGTTTAGGTCTTAGGGTTTAGGGTTTAGGGTTTAGTTTTTAGGGTTTAGGGTTTAGGGTTTAGGGCATCGGTTTTAAGGTCTAGGGTTTAGGGTTTAGGGTTTAGGGTTTAGGGGTTTCGAGTTTAGGTTTAGAATTTAGGGTTTAGGGTTTAGGGTTTTGCAGTTTAGGGATTCGTATTTAGTGTTTAGTGTTTAGGGTTTGGGGTTTAAGATTTAGGGTTTACCGCTTAGAGTTTAGGGTTTAGGTATTAAGTTTTATGGTTTAGGGTTTAAGGGTTTACGGTTTAGGGTTTAGGATTTAGGGTTTAGGGTTTAGGGTTTTTGGGGCTTAGGGTTTAGGATTTAGGGTTTAGGGTTTTTTTTGTTTTGGTTTAGTGTTTAGGGATTTAGGGTTTAAGGTTTAGGAGTTAGGGTTTAGTTTTTAGGGTTTGGGTTTTTTGGCTTAGGGTTTAGGGTTTATGATTTAGGGTTTAGGGTTTATGGTTTAGGGTTTAGGGTTGATGATTTAGGGTTTACGGCTCAGGATTTAGGGTTTAGGGTTTTTTAGGTTTAGGGTTTTGGATTTTGGGGTTAGGGTTTAGGGTTTAGCTTTATAGGGTTTAGGGTTTAGGGTTCTTGGTTTAGGGTTTTAGGGTTTGGGGTTTAGGGTTTAGGGTTTTGGTTTTAGGGGTTTAGGGTTTAGGTTTTAGGATTTAGGTTTTTAGGGTTTTGGGTTTAGGATTTAGGGTTTAGTTTTTATGGTTTAAGGTTTAGGGTTTTAGGGTTTAGGGTTTAGGATTTAGGGTATAGTTTTTAGGGTTTTGGGTTTAGGATTTAGGTTTTAGGGTTTATGATTTAGGGTTTAGGATTTAGGGTTTATGGCTTAGGGTTTAGGGCTTAGGGGTTCTGGGTTTAAGATTTAGGTTTTAGGGTTTAGGGTTTCTAGGTTTAAGGGTTTCAGGATTTTTTTGGGTGTAGGTTTTAGGGTTTAAGGTTTAGTATTTTAGGTTTTGGGTTTAGGTTATAGGGTTTAGGGTTTAGGGTTTTAGGGTCTAGGATTTAGGGTTTAGTTTCTATGGTTTAGGGTTTAGTTTTTAGGGTTTAGGGTTTAGGGTTTTGGGTTTATGGTTTAGTTTTTAGGGTTCAGTGTTTGGGGTTTGGGGTTTAGGGTTTAGGATTTAAGGTTTAGGGTTTGGGGTTTAGGGCATAAGTTTTAGGGTTTAGGGGTTTAGTGTTCTGGGTTTTTTATTTTGGGTTTAGGGTTTAGGGTTTAGCAGTTTTGGGTTTTGGGTTTAGGATTTATGATTTAGTGTTTACGATTTTTTGGGTTTAAGGTTTAGGGTTAATGGTTTTTGGGTTTTTGGTTTAGGGCACAGTGTTTGGCGTTATAGGGTTTAGGGTTTCGAGTTTTGGGTTTTAGGTTTAGGGTTTGGGGTTTAGTTTTTAAGGTTTAGGGTTCCGGGTTTTAGGCTTTTGGTTTCAGGGTTTAGGGTTTAAAGTTTAGGGTTTTTTATTTAGGGTTTAGGCTTTAGGCTTTAGGCTTTAGGCTTTAGGGTTCAGTATTTAGGGTTTAGGGTTTTTTGGGTTGAGGGTTTAGGGATTAGGGTTTTAGGGTTTAGGGTTTAGCGTTATAGGGTTTAGGGTTTAGGGTTTAGTGTTAAGGGTTTAGGGTTTAGGGTTTTTGGATTTAGGGTTTGGGATTTTGGGTTTAGTTTTCAGGGTTTATGGTTTACGGTTTATGATTTAGGGTTTAGGGCATAGGTTTTAGGGTCTAGGGTTTAGGGTTTAGGGGTTTTGGGTTTAGGGTTTATGATTTAGGATTTAGGGTCTAGGGTTCAAGGATTAGGGTTTTAGGGCTTAGGGTTTCGTATTTAGCGTTTAGGGTTTATGGTTTAGGGTTTTAGATTTAGGGTTTAGCGGTTAGGATTTAGTGTTTAGGTATTAAGGTTTGTGGTTTAGGGTTTACACGTTTCGGGCTTAGGGTTTAGGATATAGGGTTTTTGGTTCAGGGTTTAGGTTTTTTTGGTTTCGGGTTGCGGATTTAGGTTTTAGGGTTTTTTGGGTTTAGGTTTAGGTTTTAGGGTTTCGAATTTTGGGTTTTGGGTTTATGGTTTAGGGCATAGGTTTTAGGGTTTATGGCCTAGGGTTTAGGGTTTAGGGTTTAGTATTTAGAGGTTTGGTGTTCAAGGTTTAGGATTTAGGGTTTAGGAAATTAGGGTTTAGGGTTTAGGGTTTAAGGTTTAGGGCATATGTTTTATCGTTTAGGGTTTAGGCTTTAGGGTTTAGGGTTTTAGGGTTTAGGGTTTAGGGTTTTGGATTTAGGGTTTTGGGTTTTAGGGTTTAGGATTTAGGATTTGGGGTTCAGTTTTTAAGGTTTTGTGTTTATGATTTAGGGTTTTTTGGGTTTAGGGTTTAGCGTTTTGGGTTTAGGGTTTTGGAGTTTAGAGTTTAGGGTTTAGGGTTTAGTTTTTAGGGTTTTCGTTTTAGGGTTCAGGATTCAGGGTTTAGGGTTTTTTAAGTTTAGGGTTTCGGGTTTTGGGTTTAGGATTTCAACATTAGGGTTTAGGGTTTAGTTTTTTGGGTTTAAGGTTTAGGATTTTATGGTTTAGGGTTGAGGATTTAGGGTTAAGTTTTTAGGGTTTAGGGTTTAGGGTTTATGATTTAGCGTTTAGGGTTTTGGGTGTAGGGTTTAGGGTTTATGGTTCAGGATTTTTTGGGTTTAGGGTTTTGGGTTTTGAGTTTAGCATTATTGGGTACAGGGTTGAGGGTTTTTGGTTTTTGGTTTTAAGGTTTTGGGTCAAGGGTTTAAGGTTTCGTTTTTAGGGTTTAGGATTTTCGGGTTTAGGGTTTACGATTTATGGTTTAGTTTTTAGGGTTTAAGGTTTAGGGTTTCGGATTTAGGGTTTAGGGTTTAGGGTTTATGATTTAATGTTTAGGGTTTAGGGTTTAGGATTTAGGGTTAGTGTTTTTTAGGTTTAGGGTTTTGGGTTAGGTTTAGGGTTTTCGGGTTTAGGGTTTAGGGATTAGGATTTAGTTTTTAGGGTTTAGGGTTTAGGGTTTTAGGGTTTATGGTTTAGGATTTAAGGTTTGGTTTTTAGGGTTCACGATTTAGGGTTTAGGGTTTTTTAGGTTTTGGGTTTTGGCTTTTGGGTTTAGGGTTTTCAAGTTTAGGGTTTAGCGTTATAGGGTTTAGGGTTTAGGGTTTAGTGTTAAGGGTTTAGGGTTTAGGGTTTTTGATTTTGGGTTTAGTTTTCAGGGTTTATGGTTTACGGTTTATGATTTAGGGTTTAGGGCATAGGTTTTAGGGTCTAGGGTTTAGGGTTTAGGGGTTTTGGGTTTAGGGTTTATGATTTAGGATTTAGGGTCTAGGGTTCAAGGATTAGGGTTTCTTAGGGTTTCGTATTTAGCGTTTAGGGTTTATGGTTTAGGGTTTTAGATTTAGGGTTTAGCGGTTAGGATTTAGTGTTTAGGTATTAAGGTTTGTGGTTTAGGGTTTACGCGTTTCGGGCTTAGGGTTTAGGATATAGGGTTTTTGGTTCAGGGTTTAGGTTTTTTTGGTTTCGGGTTGCGGATTTAGGTTTTAGGGTTTTTTGGGTTTAGGTTTAGGTTTTAGGGTTTCGAATTTTGGGTTTTGGGTTTACGGTTTAGGGCATAGGTTTTAGGGTTTATGGCCTAGGGTTTAGGGTTTAGGGTTTAGTATTTAGAGGTTTGGTGTTCAAGGTTTAGGATTTAGGGTTTAGGAAATTAGGGTTTAGGGTTTAGGGTTTAAGGTTTAGGGCATATGTTTTATCGTTTAGGGTTTAGGGTTTAGGGTTTAGGGTTTTAGGGTTTAGGGTTTAGGGTTTTGGATTTAGGGTTTTGGGTTTTAGGGTTTAGGATTTAGGATTTGGGGTTCAGTTTTTAAGGTTTTGGGTTTATGGTTTAGGGTTTTTTGGGTTTAGGGTTTAGCGTTTTGGGTTTAGGGTTTTGGAGTTTAGAGTTTAGGGTTTAGGGTTTAGTTTTTAGGGTTTTCGTTTTAGGGTTCAGGATTCAGGGTTTAGGGTTTTTTAAGTTTAGGGTTTCGGGTTTTGGGTTTAGGATTTCAACATTAGGGTTTAGGGTTTAGTTTTTTGGGTTTAAGGTTTAGGATTTTATGGTTTAGGGTTGAGGATTTAGGGTTAAGTTTTTAGGGTTTAGGGTTTAGGGTTTATGATTTAGCGTTTAGGGTTTTGGGTGTAGGGTTTAGGGTTTATGGTTCAGGATTTTTTGGGTTTAGGGTTTTGGGTTTTGAGTTTAGCATTATTGGGTACAGGGTTGAGGGTTTTTGGTTTTTGGTTTTAAGGTTTTGGGTCAAGGGTTTAAGGTTTCGTTTTTAGGGTTTAGGATTTTCGAGTTTAGGGTTTACGATTTATGGTTTAGTTTTTAGGGTTTAAGGTTTAGGGTTTCGGATTTAGGGTTTAGGGTTTAGGGTTTATGATTTAAGGTTTAGGGTTTAGGGTTTAGGATTTAGGGTTAGTGTTTTTTAGGTTTAGGGTTTTGGGTTAGGTTTAGGGTTTTCGGGTTTAGGGTATAGGGATTAGGATTTAGTTTTTAGGGTTTAGGGTTTAGGGTTTTAGGGTTTATGGTTTAGGATTTAAGGTTTGGTTTTTAGGGTTCACGATTTAGGGTTTAGGGTTTTTTAGGTTTTGGGTTTTGGCTTTTGGGTTTAGGGTTTTCAAGTTTAGGGTTTAGCGTTATAGGGTTTAGGGTTTAGGGTTTAGTGTTAAGGGTTTAGGGTTTAGGGTTTTTGGATTTAGGGTTTGGGATTTTGGGTTTAGTTTTCAGGGTTTATGGTTTACGGTTTATGATTTAGGGTTTAGGGCATAGGTTTTAGGGTCTAGGGTTTAGGGTTTAGGGGTTTTGGGTTTAGGGTTTATGATTTAGGATTTAGGGTCTAGGGTTCAAGGATTAGGGTTTCTTAGGGTTTCGTATTTAGCGTTTAGGGTTTTAGATTTAGGGTTTAGCGGTTAGGATTTAGTGTTTAGGTATTAAGGTTTGTGGTTTAGGGTTTACACGTTTCGGGCTTAGGGTTTAGGATATAGGGTTTTTGGTTCAGGGTTTAGGTTTTTCTGGTTTCGGGTTGCGGATTTAGGTTTTAGGGTTTTTGGGGTTTAGGTTTAGGTTTTAGGGTTTCGAATTTTGGGTTTTGGGTTTACGGTTTAGGGCATAGGTTTTAGGGTTTAGGGTTTAGTATTTAGAGGTTGGGGTTCAAGGTTTAGGATTTAGGGTTTAGGAAATTAGGGTTTAGGGTTTAGGGTTTAAGGTTTAGGGCATATGTTTTATCGTTTAGGGTTTAGGGTTTAGGGTTTAGGGTTTTAGGGTTTAGGGTTTAGGGTTTATGATTTAAGGTTTAGGGTTTAGGGTTTAGGATTTAGGGTTAGTGCTTTTTAGGTTTAGGGTTTTCGGGTTTAGGGTATAGGGATTAGGATTTAGTTTTTAGGGTTTAGGGTTTAGGGTTTTAGGGTTTATGGTTTAGGATTTAAGGTTTGGTTTTTAGGGTTCACGATTTAGGGTTTAGGGTTTTTTAGGTTTTGGGTTTTGGCTTTTGGGTTTAGGGTTTTCAAGTTTAGGGTTTAGCGTTATAGGGTTTAGGGTTTAGGGTTTAGTGTTAAGGGTTTAGGGTTTAGGGTTTTTGGATTTAGGGTTTGGGATTTTGGGTTTAGTTTTCAGGGTTTATGGTTTACGGTTTATGATTTAGGGTTTAGGGCATAGGTTTTAGGGTCTAGGGTTTAGGGTTTAGGGGTTTTGGGTTTAGGGTTTATGATTTAGGATTTAGGGTCTAGGGTTCAAGGATTAGGGTTTCTTAGGGTTTCGTATTTAGCGTTTAGGGTTTATGGTTTAGGGTTTTAGATTTAGGGTTTAGCGGTTAGGATTTAGTGTTTAGGTATTAAGGTTTGTGGTTTAGGGTTTACACGTTTCGGGCTTAGGGTTTAGGATATAGGGTTTTTGGTTCAGGGTTTAGGTTTTTCTGGTTTCGGGTTGCAGATTTAGGTTTTAGGGTTTTTTGGGTTTAGGTTTAGGTTTTAGGGTTTCGAATTTTGGGTTTTGGGTTTACGGTTTAGGGCATAGGTTTTAGGGTTTATGGCCTAGGTTTTAGGGTTTAGGGTTTAGTATTTAGAGGTTGGGGTTCAAGGTTTAGGATTTAGGGTTTAGGAAATTAGGGTTTAGGGTTTAGGGTTTAAGGTTTAGGGCATATGTTTTATCGTTTAGGGTTTAGGGTTTAGGGTTTAGGGTTTTAGGGTTTTGGATTTAGGGTTTTGGGTTTGAGGGTTTAGGATTTAGGATTTGGGGTTCAGTTTTTAAGGTTTCGTGTTTATGATTTAGGGTTTTTTGGGTTTAGGGTTTAGCGTTTTGGGTTTAGGGTTTTGGAGTTTAGAGTTTAGGGTTTAGGGTTTAGTTTTTAGGGTTTTCGTTTTAGGGTTCAGGATTCAGGGTTTAGGGTTTTTTAAGTTTAGGGTTTCGGGTTTTGGGTTTAGGATTTCAACATTAGGGTTTAGGGTTTAGTTTTTTGGGTTTAAGGTTTAGGATTTTATGGTTTAGGGTTGAGGATTTAGGGTTAAGTTTTTAGGGTTTAGGGTTTAGGGTTTATGATTTAGCGTTTAGGGTTTTGGGTGTAAGGTGTAGGGTTTATGGTTCAGGATTTTTTGGGTTTAGGGTTTTGGGTTTTGAGTTTAGCATTATTGGGTACAGGGTTGAGGGTTTTTGGTTTTTGGTTTTAAGGTTTTGGGTCAAGGGTTTAAGGTTTCGTTTTTAGGGTTTAGGATTTTCGGGTTTAGGGTTTACGATTTATGGTTTAGTTTTTAGGGTTTAAGGTTTAGGGTTTCGGATTTAGGGTTTAGGGTTTAGGGTTTATGATTTAAGGTTTAGGGTTTAGGGTTTAGGATTTAGGGTTAGTGTTTTTTAGGTTTAGGGTTTTGGGTTAGGTTTAGGGTTTTCGGGTTTAGGGTTTAGGGATTAGGATTTAGTTTTTAGGGTTTAGGGTTTAGGGTTTTAGGGTTTATGGTTTAGGATTTAAGGTTTGGTTTTTAGGGTTCACGATTTAGGGTTTAGGGTTTTTAAGGTTTTGGGTTTTGGCTTTTGGGTTTAGGTTTTTCAAGTTTAGGGTTTAGGGTTTAGGGTTCAGGATTTAGGGTTTAGGGTTTTTGGGGTTTAGGGTTTAGGATTTTTAGTTTAGGGTTTGGGGTTTAGAGTTATAGTGTTTAGCGTTTACGGTTTTGGGTTTTGGGTTTACTGTTTTAAGGTTTAGGGTTTAGTTTTTAGGGTTTAGGGTTTTAGGGTTTAGGGTAGGATTTAGGGTTTAGGGTTTAGGGTTTAGTTTTTAGGGTTTAGGATTTAGGGGTTTTGGGTTTACGGTATAGGATTAGTGTTTAGTTTTAAGGGCTTAGGGCTTAGGGTTTATGATTTAGGGTTAAGGATTTAGGGTTTGGGGCATATGTTTTAGGGTCTAGGCTTTAGGGTTTACAGTTTAGGGTTTAGGATTTAGGGTTTAGGGTTTAGGGTTTTAGGGTTTAGGATTTTGTATTTAGGGTTTATGGTTTAGGGTTTAGGGTTTAGCGGTTAGGGTTTACGGTTTAGGTATTAAGATTTATGGTTTGGGGTTTAAGTGTTTAGGGTTTAGGGTTTTGGATTTAGGGTTTAGCGTTTAGGGTTTGGGGTTTTTGGGTTTAGGGTTTAGGATTTAGTGTTTTCGATTTTCTGGGTTTTGGTTTTGGGTTTAGGGTTTAGGGTTTATGGTTTAGGGTTTAGTTTTTAGGGTTTGGGATTTACGGTTTAGGGCCTAGGGTTTCGGGTTTAGGGTTTAGGGTTTAGGGTTTAGGGTTTAGGACATAGGTTTTAGAGTTTAGGGTTTAGGGTTTATGATTTAGGCATTTAGGGTTTAGAGTTTAGGATTTACGGTTTCGAATTTAGGGTTTAGGGTTTAGGGTCTTGGGTTTAGGATTTAGGGATTTTGTGTTTAGGGTTTAGGATTTAGGGTTTAGGGTTTTAGGGTTTAGGGTTCCAAATTTGGGGTTTTGGGTTTAGTGTTTAGGGTTTAGGGTTTAGCGTTTTGGGTCTAGGGTTTAGGGTTTAGGGTTTCAGGTTTAGGGCTGAGGGTTTAGGGTTTAGGGTTTAGGGTTTAGTGTTTAGGTTTTTGGGTTTAGGGTTTAGGGTTTAGGATTTTGGGTTTAGGGTTAAGGGTTTAGGGTTTTAGGGCTTAGAATTTAGGGTTTAGGGTTTAGGGTATAGGGTTTATGATTTAGGGTTTAGGGTTTAGGGTTTAGAGTTTAGAGTTTAGGGTTCAGTATTTAGGGTTTACTGTTTTTTAGGTTTAGGGTTTAGGGTTTTAGGGTTTAGGGTTTAGCATTATAGGGTTTACGGTTTAGTGTTTTGGGTTTAGGGTTTTAGGGTTTAGGGTTTAGGGTTTTGGGTTTAGGGTTTAGGGTTTCTGGGTTTAGGGTTTAGGATTTAGGGTTTAGGGTTTAGGGTTTTGGGTTTAGGGTTTAGGGTTTCTGGGTTTAGGGTTTAGGGTTTCTGGGTTTAGGGTTTAGGATTTAGGGTTTAGTTTTTGGGGTTTAGGGTTAAGGGTTTAGGGTTTAAGGTTTATGCTTTAGGGTTTAAGACATAGGTTTTAGGGTCTGGGGTTTAAGGTTTAGGGGTTTAGGGTTTATGGTTTAGGGTTTGGATTTAGGGTCTAGGGTTTAGGAACTCGGGTTTTAGGGCTTAGGGTTTCGTATTAAGGGTTTAGGGTTTAACGTTTAGGGTTTAGGATTGAGGATTTAGGGTTTCGGTATTATGGTTTATGGTTTAGGGTTTACGTGTTTCGAGTTTAGGGTTCAAGATTTAGGGTTTTGGGTTTAGGGTTTTTGGGGTTTCGGGTTTAGGATTTAGTTTTTAGGGTTTTTCAGGTTTAGATTTAGGTTTTAGGGTTTTAGAGTTTAGGGTTTAGGGTTTTGGGGTTTGGGTTTTGGGTTTAGGATTTAGGTGTTTAGGGTTTTGGGTTTAGGATTTAGGGTTTAGGGTTTTCGATTTATGGTTTAAGGTTTCGAATTTTGGGTTTAGGGTTTAGTATTTTGGGGTTTATTTTTTAGGGTTTAGGGTTTATGATTTACGGTTTAGGATTTTGGGTTTACGGTTTAAGGTTTAGAGCATAGTTTTAAGGTTTAGGGTTTAGGGTTTAGGGTTTAGGCTTTAGTTGTTAGGGTTTCGGGATTAAGATTTAGGGTTTAGGATTTAGGGTTTTGGTTATACGGTTTAGGTTTTAGGGTTTCGAATTTAGTATGGAGCGTTTAGGGTTTTAGGGTTTAGGGTTTAGGATTTAGGGTTTAGTTTTTAGGGTTTAGGGTTTATGAATTAGGGTTTAGGGTTTAGGGTTAAGGATTTAGGGTTTAGGGTTTTTTGGGTTTTGGGTTTAAGGTTTTGGGTTTAGGATTTAGGGTTTAGGGTTTTTTGGTCTTAGGGTTTATGGTTTTGGGTTTAGGATATTAGTGTTTAGGGTTTAGGGTTTAGTTTATAGGGTTTAAGGTTTAGGGTTTTGGATTTTTGTTTACTTTTTCAGGGTTTACAGTTTTGGGTTTATGGTTTATGATTTAGGGTTTAGGGTTTATGGTTCAAGATTTTGGGCTTAGGATTTTTTGGGTTTAGGGTTTAGGGTTTTGGGTTTTGGGTTCAGGGTTTAGCGTTAGAGGGTTTAGGGTTTTCAGTTTTGGGTTTTGGTTTTTAGGGTTTTGGGTTTAGGGTTTAAGGTTTAGTTTTTAGGATTTAGGATTTTTGGGTTTAGGGTTTAGGATTTAGGGTTTAGTTTTTTGGGTTTAGGGTTTAGGGTTTAAGGTTTGGGGTTTAGGTTTCAAGATTTAAGGTTTACGTTTTTTTAGGTTTAGGGTTTAGGGTTTTGGGGTTTAGAATTTAGGGTTTAGCGTTTAGTTTTTAGGGTTTAGGGTTTTAGGGTTTAGGATTTAGCGTTTAGTTTTTAGGGTTTAGGATCTACGATTAGGGTTTATAATTTAGCGTTTAGGGCTTATGGTTTAGGGTTTAGTGTTTAGGGTTTCTGGTTTAGGATTTAGGGTTTCAGGTTTTTTAGGTTTAGGGTTTAGGGTTTCCTATTTAGGGTTTTGGGTTTAGGGTTTCCTATTTAGGGTTTTGGGTTTAGGGTTTTTTGTTTTAGGGTTTAGTTTTTAGGATTTGGGGTTTAGGATTTTAGGGTTTAGGATTTAGGATTTAGGGTTTGGTTTTTAGAGGTTAGGGTTTACGGTTTAGGGTTTATGATTTAGGGTTTAGGGTTTAGCGTTTATGGTTTAGGATTTAGGGTTTAGGGTTTTTTGGTTTTAGGGTTTAGGGTTTTGGATTTAGGGTTTAGGGTTTAGGGTTTAGCATTATAGGGTTTAGGGTTTAGGGTTTTGGGTTTAGGGTTTAGGGTTTAGGGTTTAGCGTTATAGGGTTTAGGGGTTATGGTCTTGGGTTTAGGGTTTTACGATTTAGGGTTTAGGATTTAACGTTTAGTTTTTAGGGTTTAAGGTTTTAAGGTTTAGGGTTTAGGATTTAGGGTTTAGTTTTTAGGGTTTAGGGTTTAAGGTTTATGATTTAGGGTTTAGGGTGTAGGGTTTCGAGCATAAGTTTTATTGTCTAGGGTTTTGGGTTTAGTGTTTAGGGTTTAGGGTTTAGGGATTTAGGGTTCAGGGTTTAGGATTTAGGGTTTAGGGTTTAGGGTTTTGGGTTTAGGTTTAGGTATTATGGTTTAGGATTTTTTGGGTTTTGGTTTGTGGTTTAGGCTTTAGGCTTTAGGGTTTTGGGTTTTTTGAGATTAGTGTTTTGGGTTCATGGTTTAGAGTTTAGGGTTTAGGATTAAGGTTTTATGTTTAGGGTTTAGGGTTTAATTTTTAGGGTTTAGGATTTAGCGTTTCGAATTTAGGGTTTAAGGTTTAGGGTTTAGGGTCTAGGGCATTGGATTTCGGGTTTAGGATTTACGGTTTAGTGTTTAGGGTTTAGGATTTAGGGGTTTAGGGTTTAGGGTTTAGGATTTGCGGTTTAGGGTTTAGGGTTTAGGGTTTTTCTGTGTTTACTGTTTAGGGTTTAGGGTTTGGTGTTTAGGTCTTAGAGTTTAGGGTTTAGGGTTTAGGTTTTAGGATTTTAGGGTTTAGGGTTTGGGGGTTAGGGTTTGGGGTTTTTGGTTTAAGCTTTAGGATCTTTTGGGTTTACGATTTAGGGTTTAGGGTCTACGATTTAGGGTTTATGGTTTAATTTTTTGGGTTTAGGGTTTAGGGTTCATGGTTTTCGGTTTAGGATTTAGGGTTTAGCGTTCAGGGTTTAGGGTTTTCAGTTTGGGGTTTTTAGGTTTAAGGGTTTCGGGTTTTTTTGTGTCTTGGGTTTAGGGTATAAGGTTTAGGATTTAGGGTTTTGGGTTTTTTAGGTTTAGGTTAAAGGGTTTAGGGTTTTAGGATTTTGGGTTTAGGGTTTAATGTTTAGCATTTTAGGGTTTAGGGTTTAGGGTTTAGGGTTTTAGGGTCTAGGATTTAGGCTTTAGGGTTTAGTCTCTTGGGTTTAGGGTTTAGTATTTTAGGGTTTACGGTTCAGAGTTTAGGGTTTTGTTTTTAGGGTTTAGGGTTTAGGGTTAGGGTTTTGGGTTTTGGGTTTAGGATATAGGGTTTAGGGTTTAGTGTTTGGGGCACAGGTTTTAGGGTTTAGGGTTTAGGGTTTAGGGTTTAGGGGTTTAGGCTTATGGGTTTTGGATTTAGTGTTTGGGGTTTAGGGCGTAGGTTTTAAGGTTTAGGATTTAGGATTTAGGTTTTAGGGTTTCGGGTTTTGGGTTCAGTTTTTAGGGTTTGGGGTTTAAGGTTTAGGATTTAGGGTTTTGTTTTTAGGGTTTAGGGTTTTGGGTTTGTTATTTAGGGTTTAGGGTTTAGGGTTTGGGGCATAGGTTTTAGGGTCTAGGGTTTAAGGTTTAAGGGTTTAGGGTTTAGGGTTTAGGATTTAGGGTTTTGAGTTTAGGGTTTTTGGGTTTCCGATTTTGTATTTAGGGTTTAGGATTTTGGAGTTAGGGTTTAGGATTTAAGGTTTACCAGTTAGCGTTTAGGGTTTAGGTGTTAAGGTTTATCATTTAGGGTTTAGGGTTTAGGATTTAGGATTTAAAGTTTAGGGTTTTTGGGGTTTGAGGTTTTGGATTTTGGGTTTAAGGTTTTTTGGGTTTTGGTTTAGGGTTTAGGGTTTTAGGGTTTAAGGTTTAGGGTTTAGGGTTTAGGGTTTTTTGGGTTTAGTGTTTCGGGTTTAGGGTTTAGAGTTTAGGGTTTAGGATTAGGGTTTTAGGTTTAGGGTTTAGGGTTTAGTTTTTAGGGGTGAGGGTTTAGAGTTTTTGGTTTAGGGTTTAGGGTTTAGGGTTTAGGGCATTCGTTTTAGGGTTTACGATTTACGATTTAGGGTTTTAGGTTTAGGATTTCGGGGTTTAGGGTTAAGGGTTTAGGATTTAGGGTTTAGGGTTTGGGGTTTAGGGTTTAGGGTTTCGGATTTAGGGTTTAGGGTTTAGGGTTTAGGGTTTAGCGTTTGGGGTCTAAGGTTTAGGGTTTGTTTTGTGTTTAGGGTTTAGGGTTTGGTGTTTAGGTTTTAGGGTTTAGGGTTTGGGATTTAGGGTTTAGGGTTTTAGGGTTTATGTTTTCGAATTTAGGGTTCGGGGTTTAGGGTTTGGGGTTTATGTTTGAGGGTTTTGGTTTTAGGGGTTAGGCTTTGGGGTTTTTGGTTTAGGGTTTAGGGTTTAATTTTTAGGGTTGAGGATTTTTTGCTTAGGATTTAGGGTTTAGGGTTTAGGGCATAGGTTTTAGGGTTTAGGGTTTGGGGTTTAGGGTTTAGGGGCTAGGGTTTATGGTTGAGGGGTTTAGGGTTTAATGTTTTGGGTTTAGGATTTAGCGTTTAGCGTTTAGGGTTAAGGGGTTTAGGGATTACGGTTTACAGTTTAGGGTTTAGCGCTTAGGGTTTGGTGTTTAGGTTTTAGGTTTTTGGGTTTAGAGTTTAGGGTCTAGGGTTTATGTTTTTTTGGGTTTTGGGTTTATAGTTTAGGGTAAGGGTTTAGGGTTTAGATTGAGGGGTTTAGGGCTTAATATTTAGGGTTTAGGGTTTAGCGTTTAGAGTTATCGGGTTCAGGGTTTCGGGTTTAGGGTTTTGGGGTTATGGTTTTAGGGTTTAGGTTTTAGGGTTTAGGGTTTAGGGTTTAGGGTTTTAGGGTTTAAGGTTTAGGATTTGGGGTTGAGTTTTAGGGTTTGGGATTTATAGTTTAGGGTTTAGAGTTTATGATTTAGGGTTTAGAGTTTTGGGCTTAGGGTTTAGGGTATAAGGTTTAGGGTTCAAGATTTAAGGTTTGGGGTTTTTTGGGTTTAGGGTTTAGGATTTTGTGTTTAAGGTTTAGCATTATCGGTTTTAGGGTTTAGGGTTTTGGGTTTATGGTTTTAGGGCTTAGGGTTTAGGGTTTAGGGTTTAGGGTTTTTTTTTTTTTTGGTTTAGGTTTTAGGGCTTAGGGTTTTTGGGTTTAGGGTTCAGGATTTTGGGTTTAGTTTTTAGGGTCAGGGTTTAGTTTTTAGGGTTTATGATTTTGGGTTCAGGGTTTAGGGTTTAGGGCATAGGTTTTAGGGTATAGGGTTTAGGGTTTACGGTTTGGATTTAGGGTTTAGGGTTTTATGGTTTAGGTTCTAGGATTTAGGGTTTAGGGTTATAGGGTTTTGGGTTTAGGGTTTAGTTTTTAGGGTTTAGGTCTTAGGGCTAGGGGTTTAGGGTTTAGGGTTTAGGGCGTAGGTTTTGGGGTTTTGGGTTTAGGGTTTCGGGTTTAGGGTTTAGGGTTTAAGGGTTAAAGGTTTAGGGTTTAGGATTTAGGGGTTATGGTTTGGGGTGTACGATTTTATGGTTTAGTGTTTAGGGTTTAGGGTTTAGGGTTTGGGTTTGGGGTTTAGGGTTTAGGGTTTGGTTTTTAGGGTTTAGGTTTTCGTGTTTAGGGTTTACGATTTGGGATTTAGGGTTTAGGGCTTATGGTTTCGTGCATAAGTTTTACTTTTTAGGGTTTAGGGTTTAAGGTTTAGGGTCTTGGATTAAGGCTTTTGGGTATTTTGGGTTTGGGCTTTAAGGTTTAGGGTTCTAGGGTTTAGGGTTTAGGCTTAGTTTTTATGGTTTAGGGTTTAGGGTTTAGTGTCAAGGATTTAGGATTTAGGGTTTAGGGCATAGCTTTTATGGTTTAGGGTTTAGGGTTTAGGGTTTAGGGTTTAAGGTTTAGAGGTGTAGGGTTTAGTGTTTAGTGTTTAGGGTTTATTGTTTAGGTTTTAGGTTTTAGGGTTTAGGGTTTCGGGTTTAGAGTTTAGGGTTTAGTTTTTAGGGTTTTTTGGGTTTAGGGTTAAGGTTTTAGGGTTTTGGGGTTTAGCATTCGGGTTTAGGGTTTTGTGTTTAAGGTTTAGTTTTTAGGGCTTACGGTTAGGGGTTTAGATTTAGGGTTTAGGATTTAGAGTTAAGGGTTTCGGGTTTAGGGGTTTAGGGTGTTGGGTTTAGGATTTAGGGTTTAAGGTTTATGGTTTCGGGTTTAAGGTTTTTAGGGTTTAGGTTTTAGGATTTAGGGTTTTTAATTTTTTGGGTTTAGGATTTTGGGTTTAGGGTTTTTTGGGTTTTGGGTTTATGGTTTAAGGGTTTTGGGTTTATGGTTTATGGTTTAGCGTTACAGGGTTTAGGGTTTCGAGTTTAGTGTTTAGGGTTTAGCTTTTGGAGTTAGGGTTTGCGGTTTAGGTTTAGGGTTTAGTTTTTAGGGTTTAGGATTTAGTGTTTTGGGTTTTGGGATTAAGGTTTATGGTTCAGTTTTTAGGGTTTAGGGTTAAGGATTGAGGGTTTTGGGTTTATGTTTTAGGGTTTATGGTTTATGGTTTAGGGTTTAGGGTTTAGCGTTTAGAGTTATCGGGTTCAGGGTTTCGGGTTTAGGGTTTTGGGGTTATGGTTTTAGGGTTTAGGTTTTAGGGTTTAGGGTTTAGGGTTTAGGGTTTTAGGGTTTAAGGTTTAGGATTTGGGGTTGAGTTTTACGGTTTGGGATTTACAGTTTAGGGTTTAGAGTTTATGATTTAGGGTTTAGAGTTTAGGGCTTAGGGTTTAGGGTATAGGGTTTAGGGTTCAAGATTTAAGGTTTGGGGTTTTTTGGGTTTAGGGTTTAGGATTTTGTGTTTAAGGTTTAGCATTATCGGTTTTAGGGTTTAGGGTTTTGGGTTTATGGTTTTAGGGCTTAGGGTTTAGGGTTTTGGGTTTTGGGTTTTTTTTTTTTGGGTTTAGGTTTTAGGGCTTAGGGTTTTTGGGTTTAGGGTTCAGGATTTTGGGTTTAGTTTTTAGGGTTAGGGTTTAGTTTTTAGGGTTTATGATTTTGGGTTCAGGGTTTAGGGTTTAGGGCATAGGTTTTAGGGTATAGGGTTTAGGGTTTACGGTTTGGATTTAGGGTTTAGGGTTTTATGGTTTAGGTTCTAGGATTTAGGGTTTAGGGTTATAGGGTTTTGGGTTTAGGGTTTAGTTTTTAGGGTTTAGGTCTTAGGGCTAGGGGTTTAGGGTTTAGGGTTTAGGGCGTAGGTTTTGGGGTTTTGGGTTTAGGGTTTCGGGTTTAGGGTTTAGGGTTTAAGGGTTAAAGGTTTAGGGTTTAGGATTTAGGGGTTATGGTTTGGGGTGTACGATTTTATGGTTTAGGGTTTAGGGTTTAGGGTTTAGGGTTTGGGTTTGGGGTTTAGGGTTTAGGGTTTGGTTTTTAGGGTTTAGGTTTTCGTGTTTAGGGTTTACGATTTGGGATTTAGGGTTTAGGGCTTATGGTTTCGTGCATAAGTTTTACTTTTTAGGGTTTAGGGTTTAAGGTTTAGGGTCTTGGATTAAGGCTTTTGGGTATTTTGGGTTTGGGCTTTAAGGTTTAGGGTTCTAGGGTTTAGGGTTTAGGCTTAGTTTTTATGGTTTAGGGTTTAGGGTTTAGTGTCAACGATTTAGGATTTAGGGTTTAGGGCATAGCTTTTATGGTTTAGGGTTTAGGGTTTAGGGTTTATGGTTTAAGGTTTAGAGGTTTAGGGTTTAGTGTTTAGTGTTTAGGGTTTATTGTTTAGGTTTTAGGTTTTAGGGTTTAGGGTTTCGGGTTTAGAGTTTAGGGTTTTTTGGGTTTAGGGTTAAGGTTTTAGGGTTTTGGGGTTTAGCGTTAGGGTTTAGGGTTTTGTGTTTAAGGTTTAGTTTTTAGGGCTTACGGTTAGGGGTTTAGATTTAGGGTTTAGGATTTAGAGTTAAGGGTTTCGGGTTTAGGGGTTTAGGGTGTTGGGTTTAGGATTTAGGGTTTAAGGTTTATGGTTTCGGGTTTAAGGTTTTTAGGGTTTAGATTTTAGGATTTAGGGTTTTTAATTTTTTGGGTTTAGGATTTTGGGTTTAGGGTTTTTTGGGTTTTGGGTTTATGGTTTAAGGGTTTTGGGTTTATGGTTTATGGTTTAGCGTTACAGGGTTTAGGGTTTCGAGTTTAGTGTTTAGGGTTTAGGTTTTGGAGTTAGGGTTTGCGGTTTAGGTTTAGGGTTTAGTTTTTAGGGTTTAGGATTTAGTGCTTTGGGTTTTGGGATTAGGGTTTATGGTTCAGTTTTTAGGGTTTAGGGTTAAGGATTGAGGGTTTTGGGTTTATGTTTTAGGGTTTATGGTTTATGGTTTAGGGTTTAGGAATTAGGACTCAGGGCTTAGGGTGTCTAGGGTTTATGGTTTAGGATTTAGGATTTAGGGTTTAGGGTTTTTTTGGCTTAAGGTCTAAGGTTTATGGTTTAGGTTTTAAGGTTTAGGGTTTAGAGTTTAGGGTTTAGGGTATAGGGTTTTTTGGGATTAGGGTTTTTTGGCTTTAGCATTTCGGGTTTTGGGTTTTGGGTTTAGTTCTTAGGGTTTAGGATTTCGGGTTTAGGGTTTTAATGTTTAGGGTTTAGGTTTTAGGGTTTAGTGTTTAGGGTTTAGGGTTTAAGGCTTAGGGTTTAGGGTTTAGGGTTTAAGATTTAGAGTTTAAGGTTCATGGTTTAGGATTTTTAGGGTTTAGGGTTTAGGATTTGGGGCTTTGGGTTTTTTTCGGTTTAGGGTTTCGGGTTTAGGATTTTAAGGTTTATGGTTTTGTGTTTCAGGTCTAGTTTTCAAGGTTTAGGGTTTACGATTTAGGGTTTAGGATTTCAGATTTAGGGTTTTGGGTTTAGAGTTTTAGGCATAGATTTTAGGGCTTACGGTTTAGGTTTCAGGGTTTATGGTTTTACGATTTAGGGTTTACGGTTTAGGGTTTGGGGTTTAAGGTTTAGAGTTTTCGGGTTTAGGGTTTCGAATTTAGTGTTTGGGGTTTAGCGTTTAAGGATTAGGGTTTAGGGTTAGGGTTTAGGGTTTAGGGTTTAGGGTTTAGGGTTTAGTTTTTAGGGCTTTGGGGCTTAGGGTTTAAGGTTTAAGGTTAAGGGTTTAGGGTTTAGGATTTAGGGTTTAGTTTTTAGGGTTCAAGTTTAGGGTTTAGGGTTTCGGGTTTAGGTTTTAGAATTTAGGGTTTAGGGTTTTGGTTTTGGGGATTAGTGTTTAGGGCTTAGGATTTAGGACCTAGCATTTAGGGTGTTTACGGTTTAGGGTTTAGGATTTTGGGGTTGGGGTTCTTTGGGGTTCTTTGGGCTTAGGGTTTAGGGTTTAGGGTTTGGGTTTTAAGGTTTAAGGTTTAGGGTTTAGGATTTAGGGGGTTTAGGGTTTTTGGTTTTGTGTTTATGGTTTAGGGTTTAGGGTTTAGGGTTTAGTTTTTTGGGTTTAGGGTTTGTGGTTTAGGATTTAGGGTTTAGGGTTTAGGTTTTAGGATTTAGGGTTTAGGGTAGATTTAAGGTTTAGTGCTTTGGGTGTTTAGGGTTTAGGGTTTAGGATTTATGGTTTAGGGCTTTTTGGGCTAGGGGTTTAGTGTTTAGGGTTTAGGTTTTAAGGTTTAGGGTTTAGGGATTAGGGTGTAGGGTTTAGGGTTTTTTGGGTTTAGGGTTTCGGGTTTGTTGTTTAGGGTTTAGTGTTTGGGGTTTAGGGTTTAGGGTTTAGGGCATAAGTTTTAGGGTTTAGGTTTTACGGTTTAAGGGTTTAGGCGTTTGGATTTTGGGTTTTGGGTTTTTAATGTTTAGGGTTTAGGATTAAGGATTTAGCGGTTTTTTGGTTTGGAGTGTTGCATTTAGGGTTTAGGGTTTAGGTTTTAGTTTTTAGGGTTTGTGGTTTAGGTTTTAGAGGTTAGGGTTTAAGGTTTATGGCCTAGGTTTTAGGGTTTAGGGTTTAGGGTTTAGGTCGCAAGGGTTTAGGTTTTAAAGTTTATGATTTAGGGGTTATGATTTAGGGTTTAGGGTTTAGGTTTTTAGGGTTTAGTGTTTCGGGTTTAGGGTTTAGGGTTTAGTGTTTAGGGTTTAGGGTTTAGGGTTTAGTGTCTAGGTTTTAAGGTTTACAGTTTAGGGTTTAGAGTTTATGGTTTTTTGGGTTTAAGCTTTCGGGTTTAGTGTTTTGGGTTTAGCGTTTAGGGTTAGGGTTTATGGTTTAGGGTTTAGGGTTTTGTGTTTAGGGTCTTGGGTTTAGGACTTAGGGTTTGGGGTTTGGGGCATAAGTTTTAGGGTTTTGGGTTTAGATTTTTAGGCATAGGTTTTAGGGCTTACGGTTTAGGTTTCAGGGTTTATGGTTTTAGGGTTTAGGGTTTACAGTTTAGGGTTTGGGGTTTAAGGCTTAGAGTTTTAGGGTTTAGGGTTTCGAATTTAGTGTTTAGGGTTTAGGGTTTGGGGTTTAGGGTTTAGGGAAAGTGTTTAGGTTTTAGGGTTTAGCATTTAGGGTCTATGGTTTAGGGTTTAGGGTTTAAGGATTAGGGTTTAGGGTTTAGGGTTTAGTTTTTAGGGCTTTGGGGCTTAGGGGTTAGGGTTTAGGGTTTAGGGTTTAGTTTTTAGGGTTCAGGTTTAGGGTTTAGGGTTTAAGGTTTAGGTTTTAGAATTTAGGGTTTAGGGTTTCGATTTTGGGGATAAGTGTTTAGGGCTTAGGATTTAGGACCTAGCGTTTAGGGTGTTTACGGTTGAGGGTTTAGGATTTTGGGGTTGGGGTTCTTTGGGCTTACGATTTAGGGTTTAGGGTTTGGGTTTTAAGGTTTAAGGTTTAGGGTTGAGGATTTAGGGGGTTTTGGGTTTATGGTTTAGGGTTTTTGGTTTAGTGTTTAGGGTTTAGGGTTTGGGGTTTGTGATTTAGGATTTAGGATTTAGGGTTTAGGTTTTAGGATTTAGGGTTTTGGGTCTAGGGTTTAGGGTTTAGGATTTAAGGTTCAGAGCTTTGGGTGTTTAGGGTTGAGGGTTTAGGATTTATGGTTTAGGGCTTTTTGGGCTAAGGGTTTAGTGTTTAGGGTTTAGGTTTTAAGGTTTAGGGTTTAGGGTTTAGGGTGTAGGGTTTTGGGTTTTTTGGGTTTAGGGTTTCGGGTTTATTGTTTAGGGTTTAAGGCTTGGGGTTTAGTGTTTAGGGTTTAGGGTTTAGGGTTTGGGTTTGAGGTTTAGGGTTTGGTTTTTAGGGTTTAGGTTTTCGTGTTTAGGGTTTACGATTTGGGATTTAGAGTTTAGGGCTTATGGTTTCGTGCATAAGTTTTACTTTTTAGGGTTTAGGGTTTAAGGTTTAGGGTCTTGGATTAAGGCTTTTGGGTATTTTGGGTTTGGGCTTTAAGGTTTAGGGTTCTAGGGTTTAAGGTTTAGGCTTAGTTTTTATGGTTTAGGGTTTAGGGTTTAGTGTCAACGATTTAGGATTTAGGGTTTAGGGCGTAGCTTTTATGGTTTAGGGTTTAGGGTTTAGGGTTTATGGTTTATGGTTTAGAGGTTTAGGGTTTAGTGTTTAGTGTTTAGGGTTTATTGTTTAGGTTTTAGGTTTTAGGGTTTAGGGTTTCGGGTTTAGAGTTTAGGGTTTAGTTTTTAGGGTTTTTTGGGTTTAGGGTTAAGGTTTTAGGGTTTTGGGGTTTAGCGTTAGGGTTTAGGGTTTTGTGTTTAAGGTTTAGTTTTTAGGGCTTACGGTTAGGGGTTTAGATTTAGGGTTTAGGATTTAGAGTTAAGGGTTTCGGGTTTAGGGGTTTAGGGTGTTGGGTTTAGGATTTAGGGTTTAAGGTTTATGGTTTCGGGTTTAAGGTTTTTAAGGTTTAGATTTTAGGATTTAGGGTTTTTAATTTTTTGGGTTTAGGATTTTGGGTTTAGGGTTTTTTGGGTTTTGGGTTTATGGTTTAAGGGTTTTGGGTTTATGGTTTATGGTTTAGCGTTACAGGGTTTAGGGTTTCAAGTTTAGTGTTTAGGGTTTAGGTTTTGGAGTTAGGGTTTGCGGTTTAGGTTTAGGGTTTAGTTTTTAGGGTTTAGGATTTAGTGTTTTGGGTTTTGGGATTAGGGTTTATGGTTCAGTTTTTAGGGTTTAGGGTTAAGGATTGAGGGTTTTGGGTTTATGTTTTAGGGTTTATGGTTTATGGTTTAGGGTTTGGGAATTTGGACTCAGGGCTTAGGGTGTTTAGGGTTTATGGTTTAGGATTTAGGATTTAGGGTTTAGGGTTTTTTTGGCTTAAGGTCTAAGGTTTATGGTTTAGGTTTTAAGGTTTAGGGTTTAGAGTTTAGGGTTTAGGGTATAGGGTTTTTTGGGATTAGGGTTTTTTGGCTTTAGCATTTCGGGTTTTGGGTTTTGGGTTTAGTTCTTAGGGTTTAGGGTTTCGGGTTTAGGGTTTTAATGTTTAGGGTTTAGGTTTTAGGGTTTAGTGTTTAGGGTTTAGGGTTTAAGGCTTAGGGTTTAGGGTTTAGGGTTTAAGATTTAGAGTTTAAGGTTCATGGTTTAGGATTTTTAGGGTTTAGGGTTTAGGATTTGGGGCTTTGGGTTTTTTTGGGTTTAGGGTTTCGAGTTTAGGATTTTAAGGTTTATGGTTTTGTGTTTCAGGTCTAGTTTTCAAGGTTTAGGGTTTACGATTTAGGGTTTAGGATTTCAGATTTAGGGTTTTGGGTTTAGAGTTTTAGGCATAGATTTTAGGGCTTACGGTTTAGGTTTCAGGGTTTATGGTTTTACGATTTAGGGTTTACGGTTTAGGGTTTGGGGTTTAAGGTTTAGAGTTTTCGGGTTTAGGGTTTCGAATTTAGTGTTTGGGGTTTAGCGTTTAAGGATTAGGGTTTAGGGTTAGGGTTTAGGGTTTAGGGTTTAGGGTTTAGTTTTTCAGGGCTTTGGGGCTTAGGGTTTAAGGTTTAAGGTTAAGGGTTTAGGGTTTAGGATTTAGGGTTTAGTTTTTAGGGTTCAAGTTTAGGGTTTAGGGTTTCGGGTTTAGGTTTTAGAATTTAGGGTTTAGGGTTTTGGTTTTGGGGATTAGTGTTTAGGGCTTAGGATTTAGGACCTAGCATTTAGGGTGTTTACGGTTTAGGGTTTAGGATTTTGGGGTTGGGGTTCTTTGGGGTTCTTTGGGCTTAGGGTTTTGGGTTTAGGGTTTGGGTTTTAAGGTTTAAGGTTTAGGGTTTAGGATTTAGGGGGTTTAGGGTTTTTGGTTTTGTGTTTATGGTTTAGGGTTTAGGGTTTAGGGTTTAGTTTTTTGGGTTTAGGGTTTGTGGTTTAGGATTTAGGGTTTAGGGTTTAGGTTTTAGGATTTAGGGTTTAGGGTAGATTTAAGGTTTAGTGCTTTGGGTGTTTAGGGTTTAGGGTTTAGGATTTATGGTTTAAGGCTTTTTGGGCTAGGGGTTTAGTGTTTAGGGTTTAGGTTTTAAGGTTTAGGGTTTAGGGATTAGGGTGTAGGGTTTAGGGTTTTTTGGGTTTAGGGTTTCGGGTTTGTTGTTTAGGGTTTAGTGTTTGGGGTTTAGGGTTTAGGGTTTAGGGCATAAGTTTTAGGGTTTAGGTTTTACGGTTTAAGGGTTTAGGCGTTTGGATTTTGGGTTTTGGGTTTTTAGTGTTTAGGGTTTAGGATTAAGGATTTAGCGGTTTTTTGGTTTAGAGTTTTGCATTTAGGGTTTAGGGTTTAGGTTTTAGTTTTTAGGGTTTGTGGTTTAGGTTTTAGAGGTTAGGGTTTAAGGTTTATGGCCTAGGTTTTAGGGTTTAGGGTTTAGGGTTTAGGTCGCAAGGGTTTAGGTTTTAAAGTTTATGATTTAGGGGTTATGATTTAGGGTTTAGGGTTTAGGTTTTTAGGGTTTAGTGTTTCGGGTTTAGGGTTTAGGGTTTAGTGTTTAGGGTTTAGGGTTTAGGGTTTAGTGTCTAGGTTTTAAGGTTTACAGTTTAGGGTTTAGAGTTTATGGTTTTTTGGGTTTAAGCTTTCGGGTTTAGTGTTTTGGGTTTAGCGTTTAGGGTTAGGGTTTAGGGTTTAGGGTTTAGGGTTTTGTGTTTAGGGTCTTGGGTTTAGGACTTAGGGTTTGGGGTTTGGGGCATAAGTTTTAGGGTTTTGGGTTTAGATTTTTAGGCATAGGTTTTAGGGCTTACGGTTTAGGTTTCAGGGTTTATGGTTTTAGGGTTTAGGGTTTACAGTTTAGGGTTTGGGGTTTAAGGCTTAGAGTTTTAGGGTTTAGGGTTTCGAATTTAGTGTTTAGGGTTTAGGGTTTGGGGTTTAGGGTTTAGGGAAAGTGTTTAGGTTTTAGGGTTTAGCATTTAGGGTCTATGGTTTAGGGTTTAGGGTTTAAGGATTAGGGTTTAGGGTTTAGGGTTTAGTTTTTAGGGCTTTGGGGCTTAGGGGTTAGGGTTTAGGGTTTAGGGTTTAGTTTTTAGGGTTCAGGTTTAGGGTTTAGGGTTTAAGGTTTAGGTTTTAGAATTTAGGGTTTAGGGTTTCGATTTTGGGGATAAGTGTTTAGGGCTTAGGATTTAGGACCTAGCGTTTAGGGTGTTTACGGTTGAGGGTTTAGGATTTTGGGGTTGGGGTTCTTTGGGCTTACGATTTAGGGTTTAGGGTTTGGGTTTTAAGGTTTAAGGTTTAGGGTTGAGGATTTAGGGGGTTTTGGGTTTATGGTTTAGGGTTTTTGGTTTAGTGTTTAGGGTTTAGGGTTTAGGGTTTGTGATTTAGGATTTAGGATTTAGGGTTTAGGTTTTAGGATTTAGGGTTTAGGGTCTAGGGTTTAGGGTTTAGGATTTAAGGTTCAGAGCTTTGGGTGTTTAGGGTTGAGGGTTTAGGATTTATGGTTTAGGGCTTTTTGGGCTAAGGGTTTAGTGTTTAGGGTTTAGGTTTTAAGGTTTAGGGTTTAGGGATTAGGGTGTAGGGTTTTGGGTTTTTTGGGTTTAGGGTTTCGGGTTTATTGTTTAGGGTTTAAGGCTTGGGGTTTAGGGTTTAGGGTTTGGGAATAAGTTTTAGGGTTTAGGGTTTAGTGTTTAAGGGTTTAGGCGTTTGGATTTTGGGTTTTGGGTTTTTAGTGTGTAGGGTTTAGGATTAAGGGTTTAGCGGTTTTTAGGTTTAGAGTTTAGCATTTAGGGTTTAGGGTTTAGGGTTTAGTTTTTAGGGTTTGGGGTTTAGGTTTTAGAGGTTAGGGTTTAGGATTTAGGGTTTAAGGTTTATGGCCTAGGTTTTAGGGTTTAGGGTTTAGGGTTTAGGGCATAAGGGTTTAGGGTTTAAAGTTTATGATTTAGGGGTTATGGTTTAGGGTTTAGGGTTTAGGTTTTTAGGGTTTAGGGTTTCGTATTTAGGGTTTAGGGTTTAGTGTTTAGGGTTTAGGGTTTAGGGTTTAGTGTTTAGGTTTTAAGGTTTAGGGTTTAGGGTTTAGGGTTTATGGTTTTTTGGGTTTAAGCTTTCGGGTTTAGTGTTTTGGGTTTAGCGTTTAGGGTTAGGGTTTAGGGTTTAGGGTTTTGGCTTTTGTGTTTAGGGTCTTGGGTTTAGGACTTAGGGTTTAGGGTTTGGGGCATAAGTTTTAGGGTCTAGGGTTTAGGGTTTAGGGGTCTACGGTTTAGGGTTTAGTTTTTAGGGTTTAGGGTTTTGGGTTTGGGATTTGGGGTTTAAGATTTAGCATTTAAGATTTAGGGTTTAGGGCATAGGTTTTAGGGTTTAGGGTTTAGGGTTTAGGGGTTTAGGGTTTTGGGTTTTGGATTTAGGGTTTAGGGTTTAGGGTTTAGGGTTTAGGGTTTAGGGTTTAGGGTTTAGGATTTAGGGTTTAGCATTTTTTGGGTTTAGGGTGTAGGGTTTCGAGTTTAGGATATAGGGTTTAGTGTTTTTTGGGTTTACGGTTTAGGGTTTAGGGTTTTAGGGTTTAGGGTTTGTGGTTTAGCGTTACAGGGTTTAGGGTTGAAGGTTTCGGGTTTTGGGTTTTAAGGTTTAGGGTTTGTGGTTTAGCGTTATAGGGTTTAGGGTTGAAGGTTTCGGGTTTTGGGTTTTAAGGTTTGGGGTTTTGGTTTTAGGGTTTAGTGTTTAGGGTTTTGGGTTTAGGGCATTGGTTTTAGGGTTTAGGGTTTAGGGTTTAGGGTTTAAGATTTAGGGTTTACGTTTTACGATTTAGGGTTTTAGGGTTTAGGATTTAGGGCTTAGGGTTTTTTGGGTTTATGGTTTGGGGTTTAGGGTTTAGGGCATAGGTTTTCGAGTTTAGGGTTTAAGGTTTAGGGTTTAGGATTTAAGGTTTGGGGTTTAGGGTTCCAAGTTTAGGGTTTCAAGTTTAGTTCATAGCGTTTAGGGTTTAGGGTTTGGTTTTAAGGGTTTCGGGTTTCAGGTTTAGAGGTTAGGGTTTAGGGTTTAGTTTTTTGTGTTTAGGGTTTATGGTTTAGAATTTAGGGTTTAGGGTTTAGAATTTAGGGTTTAAGGTTTAGGGTTTAGGATTTAGGGGTTAGGAATCTTTGGGCTTAGGGTTTAGGGTTTAGGGTTTAGGGTTTAGGGTTTAGGAATCTTTGGGCTTAGGGTTTAGGGCTTAGGGCTTAGGGTTTAGGGTTTGGGGTTCAAGGTTTAGGGTTTAGGGTTTAGGGTTTAGGGGTTTAGGGTTGAGGGTTTAGGGTTTTTAGGGTTTGGGGTTTAGGGTTTTGGGTTTAGTTTTTAGGGTTTAGGGTTTAGGGTTTTTGGTTTAGTGTTTAGGAATTAGGGTTAGGGTTTGGGGTTTAGGTTTTTGATTTAGGAGTTGGGGTTTAAAATTTAGGGGTTTAAGGTTTAGGGTTTAGGGTTTAGGGTTTCGGATTTTTAGGGTTTAGGGTTTAGGGTTTAGGGTTTAGGGTTTTAAGGTTTTGGGTTTAGGGTTTAGGGTTTGGGGTTTAGCGTTATAGGGTTTAGGGTTTAGGGTTTCGGGTTTTGGGTTTTAAGGTTTGGGGTTTAGGTTTTAGGGTTTAGTGTTTATGGTTTAGGGTTTAGGGCATAGGTTTTATAGTTTAGGGTTTATAGTTTAGCAGTTTAGGGTTTAAGGTTTAGGATTTAGGGTGTACGGTTTATGGTTTAGGGTTTTTAGGTTTTAGGTTTTAGGATTTAGGGCTTAGGGTTTTTTGGGTTTAGGGTTTAGGGTTTAGTGTTTCGGGTTTAGTTTTTAAGGTTTAGAGTTTAGGGTTTAGGGTTTCGGATTTAAGGTCTAGGGTTTAGGGTTTAAGGCATCGGTTTTAGGGTTTAGGGTTTAAGGTTTAGGGTTTAGGGGTTTAAGGTTTAGGGTTTTGGATTTAGGGTTTGGGGTTTCGGGTTTAGAGTTTTAGGGTTTTGGGTTTCGGATTTAGGGTTTAGGGTTTGTTTGCCTTACAAGGCTTAACGTCTTGTTTTGATGCTAGCAAACATGTAGAACTTAACATGCTTTGTTTAAGTGATGTATTTTTAGGACTCGATTATGAATGCAAGGTTAAAGAATTCATGAAAGCTTGTAGTTCAAAGAATGATGATTATATCAAAGCTTGAGGCTTGGAATAAAAACTTGAGGTTCATGAGAGCATTGATATTAAAGAAAAAGCTTCAAGAATGAAAGCTCAAGTGATCAAGATGGAGCTCAAAGAAAGATGAAGCAAGCATAAAGACCTCATGGAATTCAAGAATTGAAAATTTGAAAAAGTTTATAAGAAATTTCATGTAAGTACTTCAAATAATTTCAATATGGATACATGAAGTTCTTAGGTTAATTTATTGGACCTAGACACCTTTTAATATACTTAGAAAATGTTTTTATAAGGTTAAAAATTATTTCAAAAAGGTTAGAATCATTTGTGGAATGAAAAACATCAAAAAGAGGATTTTCAAAATGCTGATAATTTTTCTACATCTGCATTGAGGTGTATTTTTATCTATCAAAAACTCTTCATTTTAAAAAATGATCAACACTAACGTTGTAGGATTTTCTCATAGCTTTCATTTGACACCAAGATCATCAAATTTGGAGTTATACAAAAAACATTATGACTGAAAAATAGAAGGGTGCTCGAAGCTGACAGCAGCATGAGTGCAACTAATAAACTGCCTGAACCAGGACAGGCGCCTGAGTGGTCGTAGTAGGCGACTAGCTTAGTTTTGGAAGGGGACTGCCAGGCTACTGTCCCTGCTATTCCTTTAAAAGTAACATGGCAGGCGACTGGCGGATTGGGGCAGGCGATTGCCACGCGGCTATTTTGATTTTTTTCTTAACGGTCAAATTTTTAAATGTGGTTGTTTATGGCTCAAAATTTATGGAAACTTGGGGGATATTTCAACACACTTGGTGACCAAGTTACTTACCTTTTAAAGTCTATAAATAAGCCTCAAGGATTATTGAATCATACAACAAGAATTAAAATTCTAAAAAAATACAAAGTCTATCTCAAATTGCTCTTAAATTCTCAAGGCTCTCTCTTGCTCTCAACTTGCACGAAGCTTACTGAGTTATTGTTGATGTTACTCACCAAGTTTGTGCTACAATTCTGAAATCTTTCATCCATTGAAAGAATTAAACTGGTGATACACTTCCTTGAGCTTCAAGTTAAATTCCATATTTTTCTTTACTTTGAAGTATATTAGTTGTGTTGTAATTGTTGTACTAATTAGCTCTTTGTGTAAGCAAGTTCTTGTACACAAATATTTGATTTGTATCTTGTAGATTGACGATTCCAAGGGTTGTTTAGATCATTGTCTAAGCAAGGGGATATTACTTAGAGAGGCGAGCTCCAGCCTACATAAGGAGTGACCGGACGAGGGGATATCGTTTGGAGAAGGCGGGCTCTAGCCTTAACCAAGGAGTGTTGTAATTGGCATTGTTCCACCCATCAACGGAACTGAACTAGTGAATCCTTTGGTGGTTTGTCAAAGGCAAGGACTTAGGCTGGGTATAAGTCGAACCTCGTAAAAATCTCCGTCTCACTCTCTTTTTCCCTTACTCTTTATTTTCAAGCATATTTAAATTGCGTGGATGGTTTAATTGATAATCATATATACTACGTAATATAGAAATCAAGTAAACTTGAAGTCTAATTTTGATTTAGGTTTCAGAAATCGAAAGGGAGTACGTTGGTTATACCATATCTTGCGGAAACCATACGGGAGTACGTTACTTGGTTAACAGCCCAAGGATAAATTAACTGAGAGTTTAGTTGAGTTCTGAATATTGAGAAGAGTATGAATGTGTTGTTGAAAAACATATTGAAGAAGCAAATCTATGTCAGCAAAGTATGAATTATAATTCAACAACAGGGCTTACAATTTCATATCTAAGGCTGACAACAAAAGATATATTGTGATTGAATGGTACAAAGCATGAGATTGATTGGATAGTGTTTGTATTCCAAAAAGTGCTAAAACCTGAATTTTACAGCAATCTTAATGTGCTGAAGTGAATTTATATTTGGCAATCAAATTGAGTGTATAGGTTTGGAAATTGTGATTAATTGTTTGATTGTTTCTACTTTCAAAGTGTGGTTGAAGATTGAATGTTTGATTGTGTTATTGATTGGATAAAAGAACTAAGTTCTTGATTGATTAAAGAATTAAACAAACAAGTCAAAAATTGGTTAAAAGAAATAAAAGAAGTTTAAGGTAATTTAAAAGGAATTAAAATAAATTTTTAGAATCCAATTCACCTCCCTTCTTGGGAAGCTATTCCTAATTTTCAGGGTTTAGTGTTTAGGGTTTAGGGTTTGGGGTTTAGGGTTTAGGTTTTAGTGTTTAGGTTTTAGGGTTTAGGGTTTAACGTTTGGGGTTTATGGTCATTTGGGTTTAGGGATTAGGGTTTAGGGTTAGGGTTTAGGGATTAGGGTTTAGGGTTTAGGGTTTTTGATTTAGGGTTTAGGGTTTGGGGCATAGGTTTTAGGTATTAGCATTTAGGGTTAAGGGTTTAGGGTTTAAGGGTTTAGTGTTCTGGGTTTAGCATTTAGGGTTTACGACTTAGGGTTTTTAGGGTTTTGGGTTTAGGATTTAGGGTTTAGGGTTTTTTGGGTTTGGGGTTTAGGGTTTAAGGTTTAGGATTTAGTGTTTGAGGTTTTTTGGGTTTAGGGTTTAGGGTTTAGGGTTTTAGGGTTTTGGGTTTAGGGTTTAATGTTTAGCATTATAGGGTTTTGGGTTTTGGGTTTAGGGTTTTAGGGTCAAGGGCTTAGGTTTAGGTCGTAGTTTTTAGGGCTTTGGGTTTATGGTTTTAGGGTTTAGGGTTTAGGGTTTAGTTTTTAGGGTTTAAGGTTTAGGGTTTAGGGTTTAGGGTTTAGGGTTTAGGGTTTTGGATTTAGGGTTTAGGGTTAGGGTTTAGGGCATAGGTTTTAGGGTTTAGGGTTTAGGGTCTACAGTTTAAGGTTTAGAGTCTTGGGATTTAGGGTTTTGGATTTACGGTTTAGGGTTCAGTGTTTAGGGTTTATGGTTTAGGGTTTAAGTTTTAGGGTTTAGGGTTTATGGTTTAGGGTTTAGGATTTACGGTTTAGTGTTTAGGTTTACGGTTTAGGGTTTAGTGTTTAGGATTTAGGTTTTAGGGTTTAAGGTTTGGGGCATCGATTTTAGGGTTTAGGGCATCGGTTTTAGGGTTTAGGGTTTAGGGTTTAGGGAATTCGGGTTTAGAGTTTAGGATTTAGGGTTTAGGATTTAGGTTTAGGGTTTAGGGTTTAGGGTTTTTAGGGTTTAGGGTTTAGGGTTTAGGGTTTAGGATTTTAGGGCTTAGGGATTAGGGTTTAGGGTTTAGGGTTTGGGGTTTAGGTTTTCATGTTTAGGGTTTAGGGTTAGGGTTTAGGGTTTAGTTTTTTGGGTTTTGGGTTTAGGGTTTAGTGTTTAGGATTTAGGGTTTAGGGTTTAGGGTTTAAGGTTTAGGGTTTCGGGTTTTGGTTTTAGGATTTTTGGTTTAGGATTAGGATTTAGGGTTTAGGGTTTATGGTTTAGTTTTTAGGGTTTAGGGTTTAGGGTTTAGTGTATAGAATTTAGTGTTTTGGGTTTGGGGCAAAGGTTTTAGGTTTTAGGGTTTAGGTTTTAGGGTTTAGGGTTTAAGGCTTACTTTTTAGGGTTCTGGGTTTAGGGTTTTAGGGTTTGGGGTTTAGGGTTTAGTTTTTAGGGTTTAGGTTTTAGGGTTTTGGATTTAGGGTTTAGGGTTAGGCTTTAGGGCATAGGTTTTAGGGTTTGGGGTTTAGGTTTTAGGGTTTAGGGTTTAGGATTTAGGGTTTAGAGTTTAAGGTTTAGGGTTTTAGGGCTTAGGGTTTCATATTTAGTGTTTAGGGTTTAGGGTTTAAGGTTTAGGTTTTAGGATTTTTGGTTTAGGGTTTAGGGTTTAGGGGTTAGGGTTTATGATTAAGGTTTTTGGGTTTAACATTTACAGAATAGGTTTTAGGGTTTAGGGCATCGGTTTTAGGGTTTAGGGTTTAGGGTTTATGGGTTTAGGGTTTATGGGTTTAGGGTTTAAAGTTTAGTATTTGGGGTTTAGGATTTAGGTTTAGGGTTTAGGATTTTTAGGGTTTAGGGTTTTGGATTTAGGGTTTAGGGTTTTAGGGTTTAGGATTTAGAAGTTAGGGTTTAGGGTTTCGGGTTTGCAGTTTAGGTTTTAAGGTTTGGGGTTCAGGGTTAGTGTTTAGGGTTTAGTGCTTCGGGTTTAGTTTTTAGGGTTTAGGATTTAGGGTTTAGTGTTTAGGATTTAGGGTTTAGGGTTTAGGGTTTAGGGCATAGGTTTTAGGGTTTAGTGTTTAGGGTTTAAGGGTTTTTTGGGTTTAGGGTTTCGGGTTTAGGGTTTAACGCTTAGGGTTTAGAGTTAAGGTTTAGGGTTTAGTTTTTATGGTTTAGGGTTTAGGTTTTCGTGTTTAGGATTTTGGTTTTAGGGTTTAAGGTTTAGGGTTTAGGGTTTAGGGCATTGCTTTTAGGGTTTAGGGTTTAGTGTTAAAGGTTTAGGGTTTAGGGGTTTAGGGTTTAGGGTGTAGGATTTTGGGTTTAGTGTTTTTTGTGTTTTGGGTTTGGGGTTTTGAGTTTTGGCTTTTGGGTTTAGGGTTTAGGAATTAGGGTTTTAGGGTTTAGAGTTTAGGGTTTATGGTTTAGTTTTTATGGTTTAGTGTTTTGGGTTTTGGGTTTTGGGTTTTGGATTTAGGGGTTAGGGCTTTGGGTTTTAGGATTTAGTGTTTCGAATTTAGGGTTTAGGGTTTAGGGTTTTTAGGGTATAGGGTTTAAGATTTGGGGTTTGGGGTTTTTGGGGTTTAGGGTTTTAGGTTTAGTGTTATAGGGTTTAGGGTTTAAGGTTTAGGGTTTTTGGTTTCGGGTTTTAGGGTTTAGGGTTTAGGGTTTAGGGTTTTGGGTTTTGGGTTTTTAGGGTTTAGGGTTTAGGGTTTAGGGTTTAGGATTTTAGGGCTTAGGGATTAGGGTTTACGGTTTAGGGTTTGGGGTTTCGGTTTTAAGGTTTAGGTTTTCGTGTTTAGGGTTTAGGGTTAGGGTTTAGGGTTTAGTGTTTAGGATTTAGGGTTTAGGGTTTAGGGTTTTTTGGGTTTAGGGTTTCGGGTTTTGGTTTCAGGATTTTTGGTTTAGGGTTAGGATTTAGGGTTTAGGGTTTATGGTTTAGTTTTTAGGGTTTAGGGTTTAGGGTTTAGTGTATAGGATTTAGTGTTTTGGGTTTGGGGCAAAGGTTTTAGGTTTTAGGGTTTAGGGTTTAGGGTTTAGGGGTTTAGTGTTCTTGGTTTAGCATTTAGGGCTTAGGGTTTAGGGTTTAGGGTTTAGTCTTTATGGTTTTTAGGGATTTGGGTCTACGATTTACGGTTTTTTAGTTTTTTGGGTTTGGGGTTTACGGTTTAAGGTTTAGGATTTAGTGTTTGGGGTTTTTTGGATTTAGGGTTTGGGGTTTTAGGCTTTTGGATTTAGGGTTTAATGTTTAGCGTTATAGGGTTTAGGGTTTAGGGTTTAAGGTTTTATGTTTTAGGGTTTAGGGTTTAAGGCTTTGTTTTTAGGGTTCTGGGTTTAGGGTTTTAGGGTTTGGGGTTTAGGGTTTAGTTTTTAGGGTTTGAAGTTTAGGGTTTAGGTTTTAGGGTTTTGGATTTAGGGTTTAGGGTTAGGGTTTAGGGCATAGGTTTTAGGGTTTGGGATTTAGGGTTTAGGGTTTAGGGTTTAGGGTTTAGGATTTAGGGTTTAGAGTTTAAGGTTTAGGGTTTTAGGGTTTAGGGTTTCATATTTAGTGTTTACGATTTAGGGTTTAGGGTTTAGGTTTTAGGATTTTTGGTTTAGGGTTTAGGGTTTAGGGGTTAGGGTTTATGATTAAGGTTTTTGGGTTTAACGTTTACGGAATAGGTTTTTGGGTTTAGGGCATAGGTTTTAGGGTTTAGGGTTTAGGGTTTAGGGTTTATGGGTTTAGGGTTTAGAGTTTAGGATTTAGGGCATAGGTTTTAGGGTTTAGTGTTTAGGGTTTAAGGTTTTTTGGGTTTAGGGTTTCGGGTGTAGGGTTTAGAGTTAGGGTTTAGGGTTTAGTTTTTAGGGTTTAGGGTTTAGATTCTAGAGTTTAGGATTTTTGTTTTAGGGTTTAAGGTTTAGGGTTTAGGGTTTAGGGCATTGCTTTTAGGGTTTAGGGTTTAGTGTTAAAGGTTTAGGGTTTAGGGGTTTAGGGTTTAGGGTGTAGGATTTAAGGTTTAGTGTTTTTTGTGTTTAGGGTTTGGGGTTTTGAGTTAGGGCTTTGGGTTTAGGGTTTTAGGGTTTAGTGTGTTCGAATTTAGGGTTTAGGGATTAGGGCTTTTAGGGTATAGGGTTTAAGATTTGGGGTTTGGGGTTTTTTGGGTTTAGGGTTTTAGGTTTAGTGTTATTGGGTTTCGGCTTTAGGGTTTAGGGTTTCTGGTTTTGGGTTTTTGGTTTCGGGTTTTAGGGTTTAGGGTTTAGGGTTTTGATTTTAGGGCTTAGGATTCAGGGTTTCGGGTTTAGGGTTTAGGTTTTAATGTGTAGAGTTTAGGGTTGAGGGTTTAGGGTTTAGGATTTTTTGGGTTTAAGGTTTTAGTTTAGGGTTTTACATTTAGGGCTTTATGGTCTAGGGTTTAAGGTTTAGTGTTTAGTGTTTAAGGTTTAGGTTTTGGGTTTAGGTTTAGGGTTTAGGGTTTTGGGTTTAGTTTTTAGGGTTTAGTTTTAGGGTTTAGGGTTTCAGAATTAGGGTTTCGGGTTTTGAGATTTTGGTTTAGGGTTTTAGGGTTCAGGGTTTAGGGTTTAGGGTTTAGTTTTTAGGGTTTAAGGTTTAGGGTTTAGCGATTTGGGTTTAGTTTTTATGGTTTAGGGTTAAGGTTTAGGATTTTGGGTTTATGGTTCAAGGCATGAGGTTTAGGTTTTTTGGGTTAGGGTTTAGGGTATAGGGTTTAGGGGCTTAGGGTTTAGGGTTTAGGGTTTTAAGGTTTAGGGTTTTGGATTTTGGGTTTAGGGTTTAGGGTTTAGGGTTTAGGTTATTTGGTATAGGGTTTAGGGTTTAGAGTTTGAAGGTTTAGGGTTTCTGGGTTTAGGGTTTCGGATTTAGGGTTTAAGGTTTTTTCGGTTTAGGGTTTAGGGTTTAACGTTTAGGATTTAGGGTTTAGGATTTTTTGGTTTAAGGGTTTAGGGTTTAGGGTTTGAGGTTTTTGGTTTTCGGTTTTGGTTTAGAATTTTTGGTTTAGGGTTGTAAGGTTTAGAGTTTAGGGTTTAGGGTTTGGTGTTTCAGGTTTAGGGTTTAAGGCATAGGTTTTACGGTTTAGGGTTTAGGATTTTGGGCTTAAGGTTTTAGGGTTTAGGGTTGTTAGAGTTTAAGGTTTAGGGTTTTTCGGGTTTAGGGTTTTGGGTTTTAGGGTTTAGGGTTTCGGGTTTAGTTTTTAAGGTTTAGGGTTTAGGATTTAGGGTTTAGGATTTCGGATTTAGGGTTTTGGGTTTAGGGTTTGGACCACAGGTTTTAGGGTTTAGGGTTTACGGTTTAGGGTTTACGGTTTAGTGGTTTAAGGTTTAGGGTTTAGGATTTAGAGTTTTATGTTTAGGGTTTAGGGTGTTGGATTTAGGGTTTAGGGTTTAGCGTCAAGGGTTTAGGGTTTGGGGTTTAGGGTTTCGGATTTATGATTTTTAGTATATAGGATTTAGGATTTAGGGTTTGGGGTTCTTTTGGTTTAGGGTTTTAGATTTAGCGTTATAGGGTTTAGGGTTTAGGGTTTAGGGTTTAGTTTTTTGGGTTTAGGGTTTAGGGTTTAGGGGTTCAAAATTCGGGTTTCGGGTTTAGGGTTTTGGGTTTAGGGTTTTAGGGTTCAGGGTTTAGGGTTTAGGGTTTAGTTTTTAGTGTTTAGGGTTTTAAGGTTTAGGGTTTAGAGATTAGGGTTTAGATTTTAAGGTTTGGGGTTTAAGGTTTGGGATTTTGGGTTTATGGTTTAGGACTTAAGGTTTTGGGTTTTGGGATTAGGGTTTAGGGTTTAGGGTTTAGTGGCTTAGGGTTTAGGGTTTAGTGTTTAAGGTTTTAAGGTTTAGGGTTTCGGATTTAGAGTTTAGGGTTTTGGGATTAGGGTATCGGGGGGTTTAGAGTTTAGGGTTTAGGGTTTTGGGGTTTAGGGTTTCGGTTTTTGGGTTTATGGTTTTTTGGGTTTAGGGTTTAGGATTTAAGGTATAGGATTTAGGGTTTAGGGTTTTTTGGTTTGAGGGTTTAGGCTTTAGGGCTTGAGGTTTTGGGTTTTGCGTTTGGCTTTAGAATTTTGGGTTTAGGGTTTTAAGGTTTAGGGTTTAGGGTTTAGGGTTTAGTGGTTCGGGTTTAGGGTTCGGGCATATGTTTTAGGGTTTAGGGTTTAGTGTTTAGGGTTTAGGGGTCTAGGGTTTAGGGTTTAGGATTTAGGGCTTATGGTTTAGGGTTTAAGGTTTTTTAGGGTTTAAGGTTTACGGTTAAGGTTTAGGGTTTTTTGGGTTTAAGGTTTTGTGTTTAGGGTTTTAGAGTTTAGGGTTTCGGGTGTAGTTTTTAAGGTTTAGGGTTTAGGGTTTAGGGTTTCGGATTTAGGGTTTAGGGCATAGGTTTTAGGGTTTGGGGTTTAGGCTTTAGGGTTTAGGGGTTTAAGGTTTAAGGTTTTGGATTTTGGGTTTAGGGTTTAGGGTTTTAGGGTTTAGGGTTTTGGATTTAGGGTTTAGGGTTTAGCGTCTAGGGTTTAGGGTTTGGGGTTTAGGGTTTCGGATTTGGGGTTTAAGGTTTAGGGTTTAGGGTTTTTAGGGTATAGGGTTTAGGATTTAGGGTTTGGGGTTTTTTAGGTTTAGTGTTTTAGGTTTGCGTTATTGGGTTTAGGGTTTAGGGTTTCGAGTTTTGGGTTTTGGGTTTTGGGTTTTAGGGTTTAGGGTTTAAGGCTTATAGTTCAGGGTTTAGGTTTTAGGGTTTCGGTTATAATGTTTAGTGTTTAGAGTTGATCCTTTAGGATTTTTTGGGTTTAGGTTTAGGGTTTAGTGTTTTAGTTTAGGGTTTTCCGTTTAGGGTTTTATGGTATAGGGTTTAAGGTTTAGCATATAGGGTTTAGGGTTTAGGTTTTGGGTTTAGGTTTAGAGTTTAGGGTTTAGGGTTTAGGGTTTAGGGTTTAAAGTTTAGGGTTTTGAAATTAGGGTTTCGGGTTTTGGGTTTTTTGTTTAGGGTTTTAGGGTTCATGGTTTAGGGTTTAGGGTTTAGTTTTTAGGGTTTGGGGTTTTGGGCTTTAGAGTTTAGGGTTTAGTTTTTAGGTTTTAGGGTTTAAGGTTTAGGATTTTGGGTTTATGGTTTAGGGCTCAGGGTTTAGGTTTTAAGGTTTAGGGTTTAGGGTTCAGGGTTTAGGGGCTTAGGGTTTAGGGTTTTGGGTTTAGGGTTTAGTGTTTAGGGTTTTAAGGTTTAGGGTTTTGGATTTAGGGTTTAGGGTTTAGGTTATTGGGTTTAGGGTTTAGGGTTTAGGGTTTAGGATTTAGGGTTTAGGGTTTTTTGGGTTTTGGGTTTTGGGTTTAGCATTATAGGGTTTAGGGTTTGGGGATTCGGGTTTTAGGTATTGGGTGTAGGGTTTTAGGGTTATGGGTTTGATGTTTCGGGTTTACGGTTTAGGGTTTAAGGTTTAGGATTTAGTTTTTAGGGTTTAGGGTCTAGTGTTTAGGGTTTAGGATTTAGGGCTTAGGGTTTAGGGTTTAGGGCATAGGTTTTAAGGTTTAGGATTTAGGATTTAATGTTTAAGGTTTAGGAGTTTAGGGTTTCGAGTTTTCGGTTTAGGGTTTCGGGTTTAGGGTTTAAGGTTATGGTTTGGGGTTTAGGGTTTTTCGGGTTTAGGGTTTAGGATTTAGGGTTTAGGGTTTTTTGCATTTAGGGTTTAGGGTTAAGCATTATAAGGTTTAGGGTTTATGGTTTTGGGTTTTTGGTTTAGGGCTTTAGGGTTTAGGGTTTAGGGTTTAGGAATTAGGGTTTTAGGGTTTAGGGTTTTGTTTTTAGTGTTTTGGGTTTAAGTTTTACGGTTTTGAGTTTAGGGTTTAGGGTTTAGGATTAAGGGTTTAGGGTTTTAGGATTTTGGGTTTTGGGTTTTGGGTTTTTAGGGTTTTGGGTTTAGGGTTTAGGGTTTAGGGTTAAGGTTTTAGGGTTTAGGGCATAGGTTTTTGGGTTTAAGGTTTTGGGTTTAGGGTTTAGGGATTTATGGTTCTGGTTTAGGATTTAGGGTTAGGGTTTAGGGTTTAGGGTTTAGGGTTTTTAGGGTTTAGGGGTTAGGATTTAGGGTTTAATGTTTTTTGGGTTTATGGTTTAGGCTTCAGCATGTGGGGTTTTAAGTTTTTTGGGTTTAGGGTTTAGGGTTTAGGGTTTAAAGGTTTTGGGTTTACGGTTTAAGGTTTAACGTTATAGGGTTTTGGGTTAAGGGTTTTGCGTTTAGGGTTTAGGGTTTAATTTTTAGGGTTTACAGTTTACGATTTTAGGGTTTAGGTTTTAGGGTTTAGGATTTATTGTTTAGTTTTTAGGGTTTAAGGTTTAGGGTTTAGGGTTTAGGGTTTAGGGTTTATGATTTAGGGTTTAGGGTTTAGGGTTTAGGGTTTTGGGTTTAGGGTTTAGGTTTTTGGGCTTAGGTTTTAAGGTTTAGGGTTTAGGTGTTTAGGCTTTAGGGTTTAGTATTTAGGCTTATTGTTTTAGAGTTTAGGGATTAGGTTTTCGTCTTTAGGGTTTACGATTTAGGGTTTAGGTTTTTGGATTTAGGGTTTAGCGGTTAGGGTTTGGGGTTTAGGCGTTAAGGTTTATGGTTTAGGGTTCAAAGGTTTAGGGTTTGAGGTTTAGGATTTAGGGTTTAGGGTTTAGGGTTTAGGGTTTTTGTGGTTTAGGGTTTTGGGTTTAGGGTTTTAGTGTTTGGGGTTTTGTTTTTAGGGTTTAGGGTTTAGTTTTTAATGTTTAGGGTTTAGGTTTTATGGTTTAGGGTTTAGGGTTTTGGATTTAGGGTTTAGGGTTTAGGGTTTTGGGTTTAGGGTTTATTGTTTAGGGTTTAGGGTTTTAGAATTTAGGGTTTAGGGTTTAGGATTTAGGGTTTTTAGGGTTTTGGGTTTTTGGTTTTAGGGTTTGGGGTTTAGTTTTTAGGGTTTTAGGGTTTAGGGTTTAGTGTTTAGGGTTTATGGTTTTAGGGTTAGGGTTTAGGGTTTAGGGTTTAGGGTTTAGGTTTCAAGGTTTGTTGTTTAGGGTTTTGGATTTAGGTTTATGGTTTAGGGTTTAGGGTTTTGGGGGTTTGGGCTTAGGATTTTTAGGGTGTAGGGTTTAGAGTTTAGGGTTGTGGGTTTAGGGTTAGGGTTTGGGGTTTAGCGTTTAGGGTTAGCGTTTAGGGTTTAGGGTTTATGATTTAGGGTTAGGATTTGGGGTTTTGCGTTTTGGGTTTAGGGCATAGGGTTTTAAGGTTTGGGGTTAGGGTTTTAGGTGAGTGGTTTTAGGGTTTTAGTGTTTAGGGTCTAGGGTTTGGGGTTTAGGGTTTACGGTTTAGTGTTTAGATCTTAGGGTTTAGTGTTTTGGGTTTACGGTTTAGGGTTTAAGGTTTAGTGTTTAGTGTTTAGGGGTTTAGGGTTTGTTGTTTGGGGTTTAGGGTTTAGGGTTTAGGGTTTAGTGTTTAGATTTTAGGATTTATGGTTTAGCGTTTAGGGTTTAGAGTTTAGGGTCTAGGGTTTAGGGTTTTTTGGGCTTAGGATTTTGGGTTTAGGGTTTATGGTAAAGGGTTTGGGCTTTAGATTATAAGGTTTAGGGTTTTGGGTTTTAGGTTTTGTGTTTAGGGTTTTGGGTTTAGGGTTTAGCGTTTAGGATTTATGGTTTAGGGTTTAGTGTTTAGGGTTTTTCGTTTTGGGTTTTGGGTTTCAGATTTGGGGTTTAGAGTTTAGGGTTTAGGATTTGGGGTTTAAGGTTTAGGGTTTAGGACATAAGTTTTAGGGTTTAGGGTTTATTGTTTAGGGTTTAAGGTTTGGGGGTTTAGGATTTAGGGTTTAGGGTTTAGGGTTTTTAGGGTTTAGGGTTTAGGATTTAGGGTTTTGGGTTTTTTGGGTTTAGGGTTTTGGGTTTAGCATTATAGGGTTTTGGGTTTAGGGTTTGGGGTTTTAGGGTTTAGGGTTTTGGATTTAGGGTTTAGAGTTTAAGGTTTAGGGTTTTGGGGTTTAGGGTTTCAGATTCAGGGTTTAAGGTTTTTTGGGTTTTGGGTTTAGGGTTTAAGGTTTAGGATTTATGGTTTAGGGTGTTTTGGTTTAAGGGTTTAGGGTTTAGGGTTTGAGGTTTTGGGTTTTGGGTTCGGGTTTTGAATTTTGGGTTTAGGGTTTTAAGGTTTAGGGTTTAGGGTTTAGTGTCTCGGGTTTAGGGTTTAGGGCATAGGTTTTAAGGTTTAGGGTTTAGGGGTTTAGGGTTTTGGATTTAGGATTTAGGGTTTAAGGTTTAGGGTTTATGATTTTTAGGTTTTAAGGTTTACAGTTTAAGCTTTAGGGTTTTTTGGGTTTAGGGTTTAGGGTTTAGTTTTTACGGTTTAGGTTTTAGGGTTTAGGGTTTAGTGTTTCAGATTTAGGGTTTAGGGTTTGGGGTTTAGGGCATAGGTTTTAGGGTTTAGGGTTTAGGGTTAGGGGTTTAAGGTTTAGGGTTTAGGATTTAAGGTTTAGGGTTTAGGGTTTTTGGGTTTAGGGTGTTGGATTTAGGGTTTAGGGTTTAGCATCTAGGGTTTAGGGTTTGTTGCTTAGGGTTTGGGGTTTAGGGTTTAGGGTCTACTGTTTAGATTTTAGGGTTAAGGGTTTAGCGTTTAGGCTTTGTGGCCATTTGGGTTTAGTGTTTAGGATTTAGGGTTTAGGGATTAGGGTTTGGGGTTAGGGTTTAGGGTTTAGGGTTTGGGATTTAGTTTTTAGGGTTTAGGGTTTAAGGTTTTTGATTTAGGGTTTAAGGTTTAGGACATAGGTTTTGGGTTTTAGGGTTTAGGGTTTGGGGTTTAGGGTTTGGGGTTTAGGGGTTTTGTGTTATGGGTGTAGCATTTTGGGTTTACGATTTAGGTTTTAGGATTTAGGGTTTGGGGTTTAGGTTTTAGGGTTTAGGGCATAGTGTTTTAGGGTTTAGCGTTTAGGATTTAGGGTTAAGGGTTTAGGGTTTAGGGTTTAGGGTTTATGGTTTAGGGATTTGGGTTTAGGGTGTAGGGTTTTGGGATTTTTGGGTTCAGGGTTTAGGGTTTAGGGTTTGGGTTTGGGTTTAGGGTTTAGGGTTTTGGGTTTAGTGTTTAGGGTTTAGGGTTTAGGGTTTAGGGTTTGAGATTTAGGTTTTAGGGTTTAGGGTTTAGGGTATAGGTTTTTGGGTTTAGGGCATATGTTTTACGGTTTAGTGTTTAGGGTTTAGAGGTTTAGGGTTTAGAGTTTAGGATTTAGGGTTTAGGATTTAGGTTTAGGGTTTAGGGTTTTTAGGTTTTTGGCTTTAGGTTTTGAGGTTTAGGATTTAGTGTTAGGGTTTAAGGATTAGGGTTTTAGGGTTTAGTTTTTATGGTTTAGGGTTTAGTGTTTAGTGTTTAAGATTTAGGGTTTAGGGTTTAGGGTGTAGGGTTTAAAGGATAGGTTTTTGTGTTTAGCGTTTAGGGTTTAGGGTTTTTGGAATTTAGGGTTTTGTTTTTAGGGTTTAGGGTTTTGGGTTTAGGGTTAGTGTTTAGCATTTAGGGTTTAGTTTTTAGGGTTTAGGGTTTAGTATTTAGGATTTAGTGTTTACCCACACTGATTTTAAACATGAGTGGTTGCACTGTATCCTTCCAGTTGAGGAATATTTCCTGACATTGGGGGTTATCTTTCAACCCTATAGCTGCAGCTTTTTCAACTTCTAATTGGAGTATCTTTCAACTCCTATTACTGGAGTCATTCAACTCCTTTAGTAGCAAGTTGTGGTTCCATTTATCATATATATAGTTTATAACAAAATATAGTAACCTGTGTAATTCTAATATTTTCACAAATTCAAATGATCACATCGGGTTCAAACCGGCGCCTATCCACTCGGTTTACCCCTTTTCACAAATACAGCTCGGTGTATCACCGACTTCTGTTTTCCACATACTCAATATAACAAATTGGAACTTCGTTCCCATAATCTATATCAATAGTATAGAAAATTCATACATTTCCATTTCAACATATATCACACGAGTTTAGTCCAAAAATCCGCTAAATGATATAAATCCAATAAACATCGTTTGAAAAGGAAAAGTAAAGGATCAAGCATCTCCTATTACAATATAAATGCAAATAAGTGTTTTTCGTAAGATTTGGAGATCATATGCCAAAATCCTCATTTTTACCAAAAATCGTAAAATCGTAAAACCGACATTTCTACTCTGTAGAATTTATCAACTAAGTAGTTAAATCATACATATAAATATAAACTAGCTTTTTAGCGGTTTAGTTTTCCAAAAATGACTGTTGTAATCAATTCCCCTTACCTTAAACTCGGGAATGAAGACGCGAATGGTTTGGTCCAAAACAACGACCTTGGATCCTCGAAACCTAAAAACCACAGAATATTACCTCACTGCAATCCCAACTACTATACAAATACCTAATTGAAATTAGAATCAAATCCTTACCTTGATTTTTTAGGAAAACCCAAAAATCTCCGAAACGACGATCTGATCCGCTATAGTTGTAGAGTTTCTTCTTCTAATCCACGTAGGAACCTTCGATCGTCGAAATGGACAACGAACGGCGAAGGATCTTAGATAGATAGATAGGATGACGAGAGACGGGCGAGGGAGATGGCGCGAG
>NW_026652134.1:0-45000 GCF_029873635.1 Malania oleifera
TAATATTTAGGGTTTAGCGTTTTGGGTTTAGGGTTTACTATTTAGGGTTTTAGGTTTTTTGGGTTTAGGTTTTCAGGTTTAGTGTTTAGGGTTTAGGGTTTAGGGTTAGGGTTTGGGGTTTAGGGTTTAGTGTTTAGTTTTTAGGGTTTAGGGTTTAGTGTTTAGGGTTTAGGGTTTAGGATTTAGGGTTTAGGGTTTAGGGTTTATGATTTAGGGTTTAGGGTTTAGGGTTTAGGGTTTAAGGTTTTTAGGGTTTAGGTTTTAGGATTAAGGGTTTAGGGTTTAGGGTTTAGGGTTTAGGGTTTATGGTTTAGGGGTTAAGGTTCATTTTTTAGGATTTAGGATTTAGCGTTTAAGGTCTAGGGTTTAGGATTTAGGGTTTAGGGTTTAGTGTTTAAGGTATAGGTTTTAGGGCTTAGGGCTTAGGGTTTAGGGTCCAGGGTTTAGGGTTTTGGGGTTAGTGTTTATGGCATAGGCTTTAGGGTTATGGTTTAGGGTTTGGGGTTTAGGGTTTTTGTTTCAATTTAGGGCTTCGGTTTTAGTGATTAGGGTTTAGTTCTTAGGGTTTGGGGTTTAGTGTTTAGGGTTTAGGGTTTAGGGTTTAGGGTTTAGGGTTTAGTGTTTTGGGTTTAAGGTTTCGTTTTCAGGGTTTGAGGTTTAGGGTTTAGGGTTTAGGGTTTAGGATTTAGGGTTTTTTGTTTAGATTTTTTGGTTTACGGTTTGGGGTTTAGGATTAACGATTTAGGGTTTAGGGTTTTTTTGGGTTTATGGTTTCGTGTCTAGCGTTTAGGGTTTAGTGTTTAGGTTTAAGGTTTAGGGTTTAGGGTTTTGTTTTTTTGTTTTAGGGTTTAGGGTTTAGGGTTTTTGGTTTTTGGTTTAGTTTTTCGAGTGTAGGGTTTGGGTTTTAAGGTTTAGGGTTTAGGTTTTAGGGTTTAGGGTTGTGGGTTTAGGATTAAGGGTTTAGGGTTTAAAGTGTTTTGGGTTATGAGTTTGGGTTTTTTTGCGCTTAGGGTTTAGGGCTTAGGGTTTAGGTTTTAAGGTTTAGGGTTTAGGGTTTAGGGTTTCTTGGGTTTAGGATTTCCGGTTTAGTGCTTAGGCTTTAGGGTTTAGGGTTAGGGTTTGGGGTTTAGGGTTTAGGGTATAGTTTTAAAGTTTTAGGGTTTAGTGTTTAGGGTTTTTAGTTTAGGATTTAGGGTTTAGGGTTTAGTGTTTAGAGCATAAGTTTTAGGGCTTTGGGTTTAGGGTTTAGTATTTAGGGTTTAGGGTTTAGGGGTTTAGGGTTTACGATTTTTAGGGTTTACGGTTTAGGATTAAGGGTTTAGGGTATTTTGGGTTTAGGGTCTAGGGTTTCTGGGGTTTAAGGTTTAGTTTTTAGGCTTTAGGGTTTAGGATTTAGGGTTTAGGGTTTAGGGTTTAGGGCTTAGGTTTTAGGGTTTAGGGTTTAGGGTTTAGGGTTTAGGGTTTGGGGGTTAAAGGTTTAGGGTTTAGGCTTGATTATTTAGGCGTTAGGGTTTAAGGTTTAAGGTTTATGGTTTTAGGGTTTGGGGTTTCAAATTTAGGGTTTAGGGTTTTGTGTTTAGGGTTTAGGGTTTTGTGTTAGGGATTAGGTTTTATGGTTTTGGGTTTGGGGTTTAAGGATTAGTATTTTGTATTTTTTGGGTTTTTCGTTTCGGGTTTTTTGTCTAGGGTTTAGCCTTTAGGGTTAGGGTTTGGGGTTTAGGGTTTAGGGTTTAGTTTTAGGGTTTAGGGTTTAGTGTTTAGGGTCCAGGGTTTTGGAGTTAGGGTTTAGGGTTTAGGATTTAGCGTTTAGGGCTTAGGTAATAGGGTTTAGGGTTTAGGGTTTAGGATTTAGGGTTTAGGGTTTAGGGTTAAGGATTTAGGGTTTAGGGTTTAGGATTTTTAGGGTTTAGGGTTTAGGATTAAGGGTTTAGTGTTTAGGTTTTGGGGTTTAAGGTTTAGGGTTTTGGGTTTAGTGTTTAGAGTTTAGGGTTTTTTGGGTTTAGGGTTTAGGGTTGGGGTTTAGGTTTTAGGTTTTTAGGGTTTTTGATTTAAGATTTAGGGTTTAGGGGTGTTTGGGTTTTGGTTTTTGGGTTTAAGGTTTAGGATTTAGTGTTTGGGGTTTTTTGGGTTTAGGCTTTTAGTGTTTTGGGTTTAGGGTTTAATGTTTAGCATTATAAGGTTTGGGGTTTTGGGTTTCTGGTTTTAGGGTTTAGGGTTTAGGTTTAGGGCTTAGTTTTTAGGGTTTTGGGTTTTGGGCTTTAGGGTTTAGGGTTTTGGGTTTAATTTTTAGGCTTTAAAATTTAGGGTTTGGGATTTAGGGTTTTGGATTTAGGGTTTAGGGTTAGGGTTTAGGGCATAGGTTTTAGCGTTTAGGATTTAGGTTTTATAGTATAGGATTTAGGGTTTAGGATTTAGAGTTTAGAGTTTAAGGTTTAGGGTTTCGGGGTTTAGAGTTTCGGATTTGAGATTTAGGGTTTAGTGTTTAGGGTTTAGGGATTAGGGTTTAGGTTTTACGGTTTACGGTTTATGGTTTAGGGTTTGGGTTGAGGGTTTAGGATTTAGGTTTTAGGGTTTAAGGTTTGGGGATCGATTTTAGGGTTTAGGGTTGAGGGTTTTGTGGTTCAGGGATTAGAGTTTGGGATTTAGGGTTTAGGATTTAGGTTTACGGTTTAGGTTTTAGTGTTTTTAAGGTTTAGGGTTTAGGATTAAGTGTTTAATGTTTTTTTGGTTTACAGTCTAGGATTTAGGGTTTAGGGTTTGGGATTTAGGGTTTAGGATTTAGGGTTTAGGGTTTAAGGTTTAGCGCAAAGGTTTTAGGGTTTAAAGTTTACAGTTTAGGGTTTAGTGTTGAGGGTTTTAGGCTTTAGTTCTTAGGGTTTAGGGTTTAGGGTTTGGTGTTTAGGTTTTAGGATTTAGGGTTCAGGGTTTAGGGTTTAGTGTTTTCGTTTTAGGATTTTTTTGGTTTAGGGTTTAGGGTTTGGGTTGAGGGTGTAGGGTTTATGGTTTAGTTTTTTGGGTTTAGGGTTTAGGGTTTATGGGTTAGGGTTTGGGGTTGTTGGTTTAGGGTTTAGGGTTTAGGGTTTAGAATTTAGTGTTAAGTGTTTTGGGTTTATGGTTTTGGGTTTAGGGGTTAGGGTTTATGGGTTAGAGTTTTGGGTGTTTGGTTTAGGGTTTAGGGTTTAGGGTTTAGGGTCTAGGGTTTAGGATTTAGGGTTTAGGGTTTAGTGTTTAGGGCATAGGTTTTAGGGCTTAGGGTTTAGGGTTTAAGGTTTAGGGTTTAGGGTTTAGGGTTTAGGGTTTAGTTTTTATGGCTTAGGGTTTAGGGTTTAGGGCCTAGGGTTTTGGATTTAGGTTTAGAGTTTAGGGTTTAATGTATAGGTTTTAGGGCTTAGGGTTTAGGGTTTAGAATTTAGTGTTTAGTGTTTTGGGTTTATGGTTTTGGGTTTAGGGGTTAGGGTTTATGGGTTAGAGTTTTGGGTGTTTGGTTTAGGGTTTGGGGTTTAGGGTTTAGGGTTTAGGGGTTTAGGGTTTAGGGTTTAGTGTTTAGGTTTTAGTTTTTAGTGTTTAGGGTTTAGAATTTAGAGTTTCGGGGTTAGGGTTTAGGGTTTAGGGTTTTTTGGGTATAGTGTATAGAGTTTAGGGTTAGGGTTTAGGGTTTTGGGTTTTGGATTTAGTTTTTAGGGTTTGGGATTTAGGGTTGAGGGTTTAGGGTTTGGGGCATACATTTTAGGGTTTAGGCTTTAGTGTTTAGGGATTAGGGTTTAGGGTTAGGGGTTTCGGGTTCTCAATTTTGGATTTATGGTTTAGGCTTTAGGGTTTTTAGGGTTTAGGGTTTAAGATTTAGGATTTTGGGTTTTCTGGGATTAGGGTTTAAGGTTTAAGATTTAGGATTTTGGGTTTAGGGTTTTTTGGGTGTAGGGTTTAGGGTTTAGGGTTTTAGGGTTTTGGGTTGAGTGTTTAGGATTTAGCACTATAGGGTTTATGGTTTAGGGTTTTGGGTTTTGGGTTTAGTGTTTTAAGGTTTGGGGTTTTGGTTTTATGGTTTAGTGTTTAGGGTTTAGAGTTTAGGGCATAGGTTTTAGGGTTTTGTGTTTAGGGTTTAGGTTTTTGGGTTTAGGATTTAGTGTTTAGGGTTGAGGATTTTGGGCTTAAGGTTTAGGGTTTAGGGTTTTTAGGGTTTAGGATTTAGGATTTAGGGCTTAGGGTTTTTTGGGTTTAGGGTTTAGAGTTTAGTCTTTTAGGGTTTAGGGTTTAGAGTTTTGGATTTAGTTTTTAAGGTTTAGGGTTTTCGGTTTTGGGTTTTGGGTTTCGGCTTTAAGTTTTAGGATTTAAGGTTTAGGGTTTAGCGTTCAGGGTTTAGGGGTTTAAGGTTTATGGTTTAGGATTTAGGGTTTGGGGTTCAGGGTTTAGGGTTTTAGGGCTTAGGGTTTCAGATTTAGGGTTTAGGGTTTAGTGTTTAGGGTATAGGGTTTGGGGTTTGGGGTTTAGGGTTTGGTGTTTTGGTTTTAAGGTTTAGGTTTTTCCGTTTTGGGTTTATGGTCATTTGGGTTTAGTGATTAGGGTTTAGGGATTAGGGTTTAAGGTTAGGGTTTAGGGTTTAGGTTTAGTTTTTAGGGTTTGGGTTTTTTGGTTTAGTTTTTGATTTAGGGTTTAGGGTTTGCGGCATAGGTTTTAGGTTTTAGGTTTTAGGTTTTCGGGTTTAGGGTTTAGGGTTTAGGGGTTTTGTGTTATAGGTTTAGCATTTAGGGTTTGGGGTTTTTAGGGTTTTGGGTTTTTAGGGTTTTCGGTTTCGGGTTTAAGGTTTAGGATTTAGTGTTTGAGGTTTTTTGGGTTTAGGGTTTAGGGTTTTTGTGTTTTTTGGGTTAGGGTTTAATGTTTAGCGTTATAGGGTTTAGGGTTTTTGGTTTAGGGTTTTCGGGTTTAGGGTTAGCGTTTAGGGCATAGGTTTTAGGGTTTAGGGTTTAGGTTTTAGGGTTTAGGATTTAGGGGTTAGGATTTAGAATTTAGATTTAAAGTTTTAGGGTTTTGGGGTTTAGGGTTTCTAATTTATGGTTTATGGTTTTCTGTTTAGGGTTTAGGGTTTAGGATTTTGGGTTTAGGGTTTAGAGTTTAGGGTTTAGTGTTTATGGTTTTGGGTATAGGGTTTGGGGTTTAGGATTTAGGTTTTAGGGTTTACGATTTAGGGCATCGATTTTAAAGTTTAGGGCATAGGTTTTTGGGTTTAGGGTTTAGGGTTTAGAGTTTAGGATTTAGGGTTTTTAGGCTTTTGGGCTTAGGGTTTAGGGTTTAGGGTTTTAGGGTTTAGGATTTAGGGTTCGGGGTTTAGGTTTGAGGGTTTAGGTTTTAGGGTTTGGGGTTATGGGTTAGGGTTTAGGTTTTAAGGTTTAAGATTTAGCGTTTAGGGTTTAGGGCATTGGTTTTACGATTTAGGGTTTAGGGTTTAGGGCTTCGAGTTTTGGGTTTAATGTTTAGGGTTTAGGGTTTAGTGTTGAGGGTTTTAGGCTTTAGTTCTTAGGTTTTAGGGTTTAGGGTTTAGTGTTTAGGTTTTAGGATTTAGGGTTTAGGATTTAGGATATAATGTTTCGAGTTTAGGATTTTTTTGGTTTAGGGTTTAGGGTTTGGGTGTAGGGTGTAGGGTTTATGGTTTAGTTTTTAGGGTTTCGGGTTTAGGGTGTAGGGTTTGGGGGTTAGGGTTTATGGGTTAGGGTTTGGGGTTTTTTGTTTAAGGTTTAGGGTTTAGGGTTTAGGGTTTAGAATTTAGAGTTTAGGGTTTAGGGTTTATGGTTTTGGGTTTAGGGGTAAGGGTTTATGGGTTAGAGTTTTGGGTTTTTGCTTTAGGATTTAGGGTTTTGGGTTTAGGGTCTAGGGTTTAGGATTTCGTGTTTAGGGCATAGGTTTTAAGGCTTAGGGTTGAAGGTTTAAGGTTTAGGGTGTAGGGTTTAGGGGTTACGGTTTAGTTTTTAGGGTGTAGGGTTTAGGGTTTAGTGTCTAGGGTTTAGGATTTAGCGTTTAGGGTTTAGGGTTTATGGTATAGGTTTTAGGGTTTAGGGTTTAGGGTTTAGGGTTTAGGGTTTGGGGTTTGGGGTATAGGGTTTAGGGTTTAGGGTTTACGGTTTAGGGTTTACGGTTTAGGGTTTAGTGTTTAGGTTTTAGTTTTTAGGGATTAGGGTTTAGGGTTTAGAGTTTCGGGGTTAGGGTTTAAGGTTTTTTGGGTTTACGGTATAGGGTTTAGGGTTTAGGGTTAGGGTTTGGGGTTTAGGGTTTTGGGTTTAGTTTTTAGGGTTTAGGGTTAGGGTTTTGGGTTTGGGGTTTAGGATTTAGGGTTTAGGGTTTAGGGCATACATTTTAGGGTTTAGGGTTTAGGGTTTAAGGATTAGGGTTTAGGGTTTAGGGTTTAGACTTTTGGTTTTTTAGGGTTTAGGGTTTAAGATTTAGGGTTTAGGGTTTTCTGGGATTAGGGTTTAAGGTTTAAGATTTAGGATTTAGGGTTTAGGGTTTTTTGGGTTTAGGGTTTAGGGTTTTAGGGTTTTGGGTTGTGGGTTTATGGTTTAGCATTATATGGTTTAGGGTTTAGGGTTTAGGGTTTCGGGTTTAGTTTTTTATGGTTTGGGGTTTTTTGTTTTAGGGTTTCGTGTTTAGGGTTTAGAGTTTAGGGCATAGGTTTTAGGGTTTAGGGTTGAGGGTTTAGGTTTTTGGGTTTAGGATTTAGTGTTTAGGGTTTAGGATTTTGGGCTTAAGGTTTTGGGTTTATGGTTTTTTGGGTTTAGGATCAAAGATTTTGGGCTTAGGATTTTTTGGGTTTAAGGTTTAGGGTTTCGAGTTTAGGGTTTAGTTTTCTTGGGTTAAGGGTTTAGTGTTTCGGGTTAGGTTTAAAGGTTTAGGGTTTTGGGTTTCGGCTTTAAGTTTTAGGGTTTAGCGTTAAGGGTTTAGGGGTTTAAGGTTTATGGTTTAGGATTTAAGGTTTGGAATGTAGGGTTTAGGGTTTTAGGGTTTAGGGTTTCCGATTTAGGGTTTAGGGTTTAGGGTTTAGGGTTTCGGGTTTGGGGTTTTGGGTTCTATATTTAGGTTTTAGGGTTTAGGATTTACCATTTAGTGTTTATGGTCATTTGGGTTTAGTGTTTAGGTTTTAGGGTTTTGGGTTTAGGGATTAGGGTTGAAGGTTAGGGTTTTGGGTTTAGGGTTTAGTTTTTAGGGTTTAGGGTTTTTGGTTTTGTTTTTGATTTAGGGTTTAGGGTTTAGGGCATAGGTTTTAGGTTTTAGGGTTTAGGGTGTAGGGGTTTAGTGTTATGGGTTTTGCATTTAGGGTTTACGGTTTAGGGTTTTAGGTTTAGGATTCAGGTTTTAGGGTTTTTTGGGTTTGGGGTTTAGGGTTTAAGGTTTAGGATTTTTTGTTTGAGGTCTTTTGGGTTTAGGGTTTAGGGTTTAGGGTTTTTGGGTGTTGGGGTTAGGGTTTAATGTTTATCGTTATAGGGTTTTGGGTTTTGGGTTTAAGGTTTTAGGGTTTAGGGTTAGAGTTTAAGGCATAGGTTTTAGGGTTTAGGGTTTAAGGTTTAGGATTTAGAGTTAACATTTTAAGGTTCAGGGCTTTGGGGTTTAGGGTTTCGAATTTATGGTTTTGGGTTTTCTGTTTATGGTCTAGGGTTTAGGGTTTAGGGTTTAGTGTTTAGGGTTTAGGGTTTAGGGTTTTGGGTTTAGGATTTTTGTTTTACAGTTTACAGTTTAGGGCATCGATTTTAAAGTTTAGGGAATAAGTTTTAGGGTTTAGGGTTTAGGGTTTAGTGGTTTAGGGTTTAGAGTTTACGATTTAGGGTTTATGATTTAGGTTTAGGGTTTAGGGACTTAGGGTTTTGGGTTTCGGGTTTAGGGTTTAGGGTTTTAGGGTTTAGGATTTAGGGTTTGGGGTTTAGGTTTAAGGGTTTAGATTTTAGGGTTTAGGGTTAAGGGTTAGGGTTTAGGGTTTAGGGTTTAGGGTTTAGTTTTTAAGGTTTAGGGTTTAGGGTTTAGTGTTTAGGATTTAGGGTTTAGAGTTTAGGGCATTGATTTTATGGTTTAGGGTATAGGGTTTTGGGTTTTGTGTTTTTTGGGTGTAGGGTTTAGGGTTTTGGGTTTAGAGTTTTGGGTTTAGGGTTAGGGTTTAGGGTTTAGGGTTTAGAGTTTGAGGTTTAGGGTTTAGGGTTTAGGGTTTAGGGGTTCAGGGTTTAGTTTTCAGGGTTTAGGGTTTAGGGTTTTTGATTTTGGGTTTAGGATTTGGTTTTAGGTTTTGGGTTTAGGGTTTTATGGTTTAGGGTTTAGGGTTTTGGGTTTAGTTTTTAGGGTTTAGAGGTTAAGGGTTTCTGATTTAGGGTTTAGTGTTTATTGTTTAGGGTTTAGGGTTTGGGGTTTAGGTTTTAGGGTTTTGGGTTTAGGGTTTATGGTTTAGCGTTTAGGGTTTAAGGTTTAGGTTTTACGGTTTAGGGTTTAGGATTTTGGGTTTAAGGTTTAGGGCATAGGGTTTAGGGTTTTAGGGCGTAGGTTCTTGGGTTTAATGTTTAGGGTTTAGGGTTTTAGGGTTTAAAGTTTTGGATTTAGGGTTTAGGATTTTGGTATATGGTTTAGGGTTCTTAGGGTTTAGAGTTTAGGGTTTGGGATTTAGGGTTTTAGGGTTTAGGGTTTAGTGTTTAGGGTTTTGGGTTTAGGGTTTAGGGTTTACGGTTTGGTGTTTAGGTTTTAGGGTTTAGGGTTTACTGTTATTTGTTGGCCTAATAAGACTTACGATTCTTATTTTGATGATAACAAATCAAATGATATGTTTAATATGTTTCAAGCAAAAGTTTTCAGGAAAACAGTAAAGCTCAAGTGCAAAAGGAAGTTTATGAATTACAAAGAATCCTTAAAGAATACAAAGTAAAGCGTATGGGTTATAAAGAGCATGAAGAACAAAGGCATACTGTGAAAAGCTCAAAGGAAAGATTGTAACCACAAAGCTGATGGAAGAACAAGTTTGAAGATTAATTATATTCTTAAGGGTATTCTAAATGTAAGTACTTCAAAGTTAATCTCAAGTATAAAGTGATTTGAAGCTCATAGAAATTCAAAAATATGTTTTTATATATATACTCTAAAGAACATTTTTTTAAAATAAATGAAAAGAAAGGTTTAAGAAAAGAAAACTTTTTGAAATGATGAAGGGCCAGGCGACTACCATGTAGAGGCAAGCGACTGCCATATTAAGAAAATGTTTTTTTCAAAAATTCAGTAACTAGACAGGCGACTGCCTAACCAGCCAGGTGCCTGCGTGAACAAACCAGGCGACTGCCTTGGTTCTAGAAGGTGGCGCATACTGTGTTGAGAGTTGCTCTGTGACAGGCGACTGCCAAGTCGTGGTAGGCGACTGCCACTTGAACGTTGGCATTAAATCTCTCAACGGAAAGATTTTTTAAACCACATTTTGAACATATTTATTTCAAAATATTTGGAAATGATTTTTAGGAGTCTTTGGGAGTAAATGGATGGCTTCTAAAACATCTATAAATAGTCAAAATCTTCAAAGGTTTGTAACTAGAAAATTGATTATTATTTTTATTGAAGCAGTATTCAAAGGTTTTTGAAATCAAGCAACCTTCAAAGTTTTCAGATCCAAGCAACCTTCAAAGTTTTAGAGCAAGCAATCTTCAAATGTTTTTAGATCAAGCAAAGTTTTCAAAGGTTTTTAGATCAACCGATCTTCAAGTATTCAAAATTCTGAAAGGATCTAAAACTTTCTTGAGTTTAAATTTCTGATCTAATATTGAGTCATACTTTGAAGCAAAGCTTTCAAAAATCATAATCTTTCATTTTCTTTGAAAAAGAATTTGGTAATTCATACTAAGCATTGAGCTTCAAATTTCTTATATTTGAATTACCCTGAAGTATAAGTGTGCTGATCATTGTATTAATTTACTCTATTGTGAGAGTTCTCTTTTGTACACAAATTTCTTTATCATCATTTTTAAACGATTCAGAGTTGTTGAATTGTTGGACCAAACAAGGGGTTATTGTTTGGAGAGGCGGGCTCTAGCCGAACAGAAGGAGTGGTTGTAAATAGGTATTGTTCCACCAGGTAAAGGAACTGATATAGTGGAATCCTTTGGTGTTTTGCCAAAGGCGAGGACGTGGGCTTTGTTGAAGCCAAACCTCATAAAAATTCTTGTCTCTTTCTCTCTACTTTACTTTATATTCTTTACTTGCTATAGTTGTATGATTTAAAAGTGCAGGTTGCAGGTTCTTAAGTGACAAAGAAACAAAGGTACTTGATATTTAGAAAGTACGTTTTGATTAATCGTTTGCGGAAACCCAAAGAGGGAGTACGTTGGTTAATCTGCGGAAATCTTAATCAAGTAAAGTGCATACTAAGAGTTTATATGGAAATCAAAAAAAGCTTTAATATTCTTGATTGAGTGATATAATTATTTTTGTTTCATTGATTGACTTGTGAATTTAAATTTCAGTATTTCTTAAGTGTGGTTATTGTTCATATATATCTTGTTTTCTAGGTAATTAAAATTAAAAGCTTAAAAATTATTAAAAATAAAAAGAATCCAATTCACCCCCCCCTTTTGGGAAGCTATTCCTTATTTCATTAGGGTTTAGGGTTTAGTTTTTAGGCTTTACGGTTCTGGGTTTTGTGTTTAGGATTTAGGGTTTCGTTTTTAGGCTTTACAATTTTGGGTTTTTTGTTTAGGATTTAGGCTTTAGGGTTTAGGGCATAGCTTTTAGGGTTTTGGGGTTTAGGGTTTCGGGTTTAGGGTTTGGGGTTTAGGGTTTAGGGTTTAGGGTTTAGTTTTTAGGGTTAGATTTTGGGTTTAATGTTTAGGATTTAGGGTTTAGGGCTTACATTTTAGGGTTTAGAGTTTAGGGTTTAGGGGTTTAGGGTTTAGTGTTTAAGGTGTAGGGTTTAGGGTTTTTAGGGTTTAGGGTTTAGGATTTAGGGTTTAGTGTTTTTTGTGTTTAGGGTTTAGGGTTTAGGGTTTAGTTTTTAGGGTTTAGGGTTTCAGATTTTGGGTTTACGATTTAGGGTTTAGGGTTTAGATATTAAGGTTTATGGTTTAGGGTTTAAGGTTTTAGGGTTTAAAATTTAGGGTTTAGGGTTTAGGGTTTTGGATTTAGGGTTTAGGGGTTAGGGTTTTGGGTTTAGGTATTAGGGTTTATCGTTTAAGGTTTAAGGTTTGAGGGTTTAGGATTTATGGTTTAGGGTTTAGGATTTTGGGTTTAGGGTTTAGGGTTTAATTTTTAGGGTTTAGGGTCTAGGGTTTAGGGTTTCGGATTTTGGGTTTAGGATTTAGGGTTTAGGGTATAGGTTTTAGGATTTAGGATTTAGGGTTTAGGCTTTTGGATTTTGGGTTTAGGATTCAAGTTTTAGGGTATAGGTTTTAGGGTTTAGGGTTTAGGGTTTAGGGTTTAGCATTTAGGGTTTAGGGTTTAGGGCATAGGCTTTAGGGTTTAGGGTTTCGGATTTAGGGTTTAGGGTTTAGGGTTTGGGGCATAGGTCTTAAGGTTTAGGGGTTTGGATTTAGGGGTTTATGGTTTAGGGTTTAGGATTTAGGGCTTAGGGTTTAGGGGTTAGGGTTTAGGGTTTAGGGTGTAAGGTTTTGGATTTAGGGTTTAGGGTTTAGGATGTTGGGCATAGGTTTTAGGTTTTAGCGTTTAGGATTTAAGGGTTTAGGGTTTAGGGTTTTGGATTTAGGGCTTAGGGTTTAGGGTTTAGCGTTCCAGATTTAGGGTTTACGTTTTAGTGTTTAGGATTTAGGGTTTAGGGGTTAGGGTTTAGGGTTTAGGGTTTGGGGTTTAGTGTTTGGGGTTTGGGGTTTAGGGTTTTTAGGGTTTAGGGTTTTGGATTTAGGTTTTAGGGGTTAGGGTTTAGGGTTTTAGGGTTTAGGGTTGGGGTTTAGGGCCTAGGGTTTAGGGTAAAGGGTTTTTAGGGTAAAGGGTTTTTAGGGTTTAGGGTTTAGGATTTAGGCGTTAGGGGTTAGGGTTTAGGGTTTTGTTATTATGGTTGATGGTGTAGGGTTTAGGGTTCAGGGTTTTTGGTGTTTAGGGTTTAGGATTTTGGGTTTAGGGTTTTTTGGGTTTAGGTTTAGGGTTTAGGGTTTAGGGTTTAGTGTTTAGCTTTTAGGGTTTAGGGTTTAGGGTTTTGGATTTTATGTTTTGGATTTTGTGTTTAGCGTATAGGTTTTAGGGTTTAGGGCTAAGGGTTTAGGGTTTAGGATTTAGGGGTTTAGGGGTTAGGGGTTAGGATTTAGGGTTTATGGTTTAGGGTTTAGGGTAAAGGGTTTAAGGTTTAGTGTTTCGGATTTAGGGTTTAGGGTTTAGGGTTTAGGGCATAGGTTTTAGGGTTCAGGGTTTAGGATTTAGGGTTTATGGTTTAGGGTTTAGGGTTTTGGATTTTATGTTTAGGATTTTGTGTTTAGCGTATAGGTTTTCGGGTTTAGGGCTAGGGGTTTAGGGTTTAGTATTTAGGGGTTTAGGGGTTAGGCGTTAGAATTTAGGGTTTATGGTTTAGGGTTTAGGGTAAAGGGTTTAAGGTTTAGTGTTTCGGATTTAGGGTTTAGGGTTTAGAGCATAGGTTTTAGGGTTCAGGGTTTAGGATTTAGGGTTTATGGTTTAGGGTTTAGGATTTAGGGTTTAGGGTTTTAGCGTTTATGGTTTCGGATTTAGGGTTGAGGGTGTAGTGTTTAGGGTGTAGGGTTAGGGTTCGGGGTTTAGGATTTAGGCTTTGGGGTTTAGGGTTTAGGGTTTTTAGGGTTTAGGGTTTTTTGGGTGTAGTGTTTAGGGTTTAAAGTTTAGGATTGAGGATTTTGGGTTTATGGTTTAGGGTTTAGGGTTCTTGGGTTTTCCGTTTGGGGTTTAGTGTTTAGCGTTATTGGGTTTAGGGTTTACAATTTTAGGTTTTGGGTTTCGGGTTTAGAGAATTAAGGGTTTAGGGTTTAGGGTTTAGGGATTAGGGCATAGTTTTTAGGGTTTAGGGTTTAGGGTTTAGAGCTTAGGGGTTTGGGGTTTAGGGTTTAGGATCTATGGTTTTGGGTTTAGGTCTTAGGGTTTTTAGGGTTTAGGGTTTAGGATTTAAGGTTTAGTTTTTTTTTTGGATTTAGTATTTTGGGGTTAGGTTTTCGGGTTTAGTTTTTAGGGGTTAGGGTTTAAGGGTTCAGGGTTTCAAGTTTTGGATTTAGGGTTTAGGGTTTAGGGCATTGGTTTCCGGGCTTAGGGTTTAGGGCATTGGTTTCCGGGCTTAGGGTTTAGGGTTTAGGGTTTAGGCTTTAGTGGTATTGTGTTTTGGTTTTAGGATTTAGGGTTTAGGGTTTAGGGTTTTAGGGTTTAGAGTTTAGGGATTATTGTTTTGTTTTTAGGGTTTGGCGTTTAGGGATTAGGGTTTACGGTTTAGGATTTATGGTTTAGGGTTTAGGGTTTAGGGCATAGGTTTTTGGGTTTAGGGTTTAGGGTTTCGGGTTTAGGGGTTAGGGTTTTTTTTTTTAGGGTTTAGTATTTATGATTTAGGGTTTAGTGTTTTGTGGTTTAGGGTTTTGGGTTTGTTGTTTAGGGTTTAGGGTTTATGGTTTAACGCTTTTGGGGTTTAGGGTTTAGGGTTTAAGGTTTTTGGGGTTTTAGGTTTAGGATTTAGGGTTTAGGGTTTTTTAGGTTTAGGGTTTAGGGTATAGGGTTTAGCGTTTCGGGTTTGGGGTTTAGGGTTTTAGGGTTTAGAGTTTAGTTTTTAGGGTTTATGGTTTAGCGTTTCGGGTTTAGGGTTTAGGATTTAGGGTTTAGGGTTTAGGGTTTAAGGGCTTAGGGTTTAGTTTTTAGGGTTTAGGGTTTTACGGTTTAGGGTTTAAGGATTATGGTTTAGTTTTTAGGGTTTAAGGTTAAGGGATTAGGATTTAGGGTTTATGGTTTAGGGTTGAGGGTTTAGGGTTTAGGGTTTAGGGTTTAGGGGCTTAGGGTTTGAGGTTTAGTTTTTAGTGTTTGGGGTTTTAGGGTTTAGGGTTTAAGGATTATTGTTTAGTTTTTTAGGGTTTAGGGTTTAGGGTTTTGGATTTAGGGTTTATAGTTTAGGGTTTAGGGTTTTGGTTTTAGGGTTTAGGGTTTTAGGTTAGGATTTAGGGTTTAGGGGCTTAGGGTTTAGCGTTTAGGATTTAGGGTTTAGAGTTTAGGGTTTTAGGGTTTAGGGTTTCAGATTAAGGGTTTAGGGTTTAGGTTTTTGGGTTTAGATTATAGGATTTAGGGTTTAGGGTTTACAGCTTAAGGCTTAGGATATATGGTTTAGGGTTTGGTGTTTAGGGTTTAGGGTTTAGGGTTTAAGGTTTACAATTTAGGGTTTTTTGGGTTTAGGGTTTAGGGTTTACGATATAGGGTTTTTTGGGTTTAGGGTTTAGGGCTTAGGGTTTTTTGGGTTTAGGGTTTAGGGTTTAGGGTTTAGCGTCTAGGGTTTCGTTTTTAGGGTTTAGGGTTTAGGGTTTAGGTTTTAAGGTTTAGGGTTTTGGGTTTAGTGCTTAGGGTTCAGGTTTTTTTCGGTTTAGGGTTTCGGGTTCGGTGTTTAGTTTTTAAGGTTTAGGGTTTAGGGTCTAGGATTTAGGGTTAAGGGTTTTGGGTTTAGCGTTATAGCGTTTAGGGTTTAGGGTTTCGTGTTTAAGGTTTAGGGTTTCATGTGTTGGGGTTTTGGTTTTGGGTTTTAGGGTTTAGGGTTTACGGTTTAGGGTTTAAAGGGTTAGGGCTTAGGGTGTAGGGTTTATGGTTTAAGGTTTAGGGTGTAGGGTTTAGGATTTTTTGGGTTTTCGATTAGGTTTTAGGGTTTTAGGGTTTAGAGTTTAGGGTTTAGGATTTGGGGTTTAGGATTTTTTGGGTTTTAGTTTAGGGTTTAGGGTTTTGGGGTTTAGAGTTTAGGGTTTAGGGTTGAGCATTTAGGATTTATGGTTTAGGGTTTCAGATTTGGGGTTTTGGGTTTTGGTTTTAGTGTTTAGGTTTTGGGGTTTAGGGTTTAGGGTTTATGGTTTAGGGTTTAGGCTTTTGGATTTATGGTTTAGGGTTTGGTGTTTAGGGTTTAGGGTTTATGTTTTGAGTTTTATGATTTAGGGTTTAGGGTTTAGGGTTAAGGTTTTGGGTTTAGGGTCTAAGGTTTAGTTATTAGGGTTTAGGGTTTAGGGTTTAGGTTTTAAGGTTTACGGTTTAAGGTTTAGGGCTTAGGGTTTCGGGTGTTTTGGGTTTAGGGTTTCGGGTTTAGGGTTCAGGGTTTGGGTTTGGGGTTTAGTTTTTAAGGTTTAGGGTTTAGGGTTTACGACATAAGTTTTAGCATTTAAGGTTTAGGGTTTAGGGTTTAGGGTTTAGGTTTTATGGTTTAGGATTCAGGGTTTAGGGTTTAGGGTTTTGGGGTTTTAGGTTTAGGGTCTAGGATTTAGTGTTTAGGGTTTTTTGGGTTTAGGGTTTTGGGTTTAGCGTTATAGGGTTTAGGGTTTGGGGTTTCATGTTTACGGTTTAGGGTTTCATGTGTAGGGTTTTGGGTTTATGGTTTTAGGGTTTAGGATTGAGGGTTTATAGTTTAGGAATTAGGGTTTAGGGTTTAGGGTTTAGGGAGTACGTTTTATGGTTTAGGGTTTAGGGTTTTGGATTTTTTGTGTTTTGGTTTAGGGTTTAGGGTTTTAGGGTTTAGAGTTTAGGTTTTAGGGTTTAGTTTTTAGGGCGTAAGGTTTAGGGTTTAGGGTTTCAGATTTAGGGTTTCGGGTTTAGGGTTTTTGGTTTAGGGTTTTTTGGTTCAGGGTTTAGGGATTAGTGTTTATTTTTTAGGGTTTAGGGTTTAGGGTTTAGGATTTAGGATTTAGGGTGTATGGTTTAGGGGTTAGGGTTTAGGTTTTAGGGTTTAGAGCTGATGGTTTAGGGTTTAGGAGTGTAGGGCTTAGGGTTTAGGGTTTTCGATTTTAGGGTTTAGGGTTTCGAATTTAGGGTTTTGGGTTTGGGGTTTAGGGTTTGGGGTTTAGGGTTTTGTGGTTTAGGGTTTAAGGTTTAAGGTTTGGGGCTTAGGGTTTAGGGTTTAGGGTTTAGGGTTTATGGTTTAGGGTTTAGCGTTTAGGATTTGGGATTTAGGGTTTAGGGTTTAAGGCATACGTTTCAAGGTTTAGGGTTTACGGTTTATGGTTTAGGGCTTGTCGGTTTGGGGTTCTGGGTTTAGGATTTTTGGTTTAGGGTTTAGGATTTAGAATTTACGACTTAGGATTTGGGGTTTAGGATTTTTTTGGTTTTGGGTTTGGGGTTTAGGGTTTAGGAAGTAAGGTTTAGGATTTTTTTGGGTTATGGTTTTAGGGTTTTGGGTTTAGGGTTTACGATTTAGCGTTATTGGGTTTAGGGTGTAGGGTTTCGGGTTTAGGGTTTTGGAATTAGGGTTTTTGGTTTAGGATTTAGAATGTAGGGTTTAGTTTTTAGGGTTTAGGGTTTAGGATTTTAGGGTTTTGTGTTTAGGGATTAAGGTTTTGTTTTTAGGGTTTAGGGTTTAGGATTTTGTGGTTAGAGTTTTAGGGTTTCTTGTTTTTTTTTTAGGGTTTAGGATTTAGTGTTTCGGGTTTAGGAATTAGGGTTTTGTGTTTAGGGTTTAGGGCATAGGTTTTAGGGTTTAGGGTTTAGAGTTTAGGGGTATGGGGTTCTCGGTTTAGGATTTAGGGTTTAGGTTTTATGCTTTAATGTTTGGGATTTAGGATTTAGGGCTTTGAATTTTTTTTGCTTAGGGTTTAGGAAACAGGGCTTAGGGTTTTTTGGGTTTTGGGTTTTAGGGTTTTGGGCTTAGGGTTTAGGGTTTAGCTTTATGGGGTTTAGGGTTTAGGGTTTCCGATTTAGGGTTTTTCAATTAGGGTTTTAGGTTTAGGGTTTTGGGTTTAGGGTTTTGTTTTTAGGGTTTAGGGTTTAGGGTTTAGGGTCTTAGGGTTTAGGGTTTAGGCACTATTGTTTAGTTTTTCATGTTTAGGGTTTAGGGTTTAGGGTTTAGGGTTTAGGGCGTATGTTTTAAGGGTTTACGATTTTGGGCTTAGGGTTACGGTTTAGGGTTTAGGGGTTAGGGTTTATTTTTTAGGGTTTAGGGTTTTGGGTTTAGGGTTTAGGGTTTTGGGTTTAAGGCATAGGTTTTAAGGTTTAATGGTTTAGGGTTCCGGGTTTAGGGTTTAGGGTTTAGGATTTAGGGTTTAGGATTTAAGGTTTTTAGGTTTTAGGTTTTAAGATTTTTAGGGTTTAGGGTTTAGGATTTTGGGTTTTGGGTTTTTTAGGTTTAGGGTTTAGGGTTTATGAAATAGCGTTTAGGGTTTTTTAGTTTAAGGGTTTTAGGGTTTTTGGTTTAGGGTTTAGGGTTTAGCGTTTCAGGTTTTGGGTTCTGGGTTTTGGGTTTGAGGGTTTAGGGTTTAGTTTTTAGTGTTTAGGGTTTAGGGATTTGGGTTTAGGGTTTAGGGTTTAGGGTTTAGGATTAAAGGTTTATGGTTTAGGGTTTAGGGTTTCGGTTTTAGGGTTTAGGGTTTAGAGGCTTAGGGTTTTACGGTTTAGGGTTTCGGATTTAGGGCTTAGGGTTTAGGGTTTAGGTTATAGGGTTTAGGGTTTAGGGTATATGGTTTAGGGTTTAGGGTTTAGGATTTATGGTTTAGGGTTTAATGTTTAGGGTTTAGGGTTTAAGGGTTAGGGTTTAGGGTTTAGGGTTTAGGTTCTAACGTTTATTGTTTAGGGTTTAGGGTTTACAATTTAGGATTTTTTGGGTTTAGGGGTTTAGGGTTTAGGGCTGCAAATTTAGGGTTTAAGGTTTAGGGTTTAGGGGTTAGTGTTTACGGTTTAGGATTTGGGGTTTGGGGTTTAGGGTTTAGAGTAAAGGGTTTTTTGGGTTTAGGGTTTAGGATTTAGGGTTTAGGGGTTAGGGTTTAGGGTTTTAGGGTTTTCGGTTTAAGATTTAGGGTAAAGGGTTTTTAGGGTTTTGGGTTTAGTATTTAGGGTTTAGGAGTTTGGGTTTGGGGTTTAGGTATTAAGGTTTATGCTTTAAGGTTTAAGGTTTTAGGGTTTAGGATTTAGGGTTTAGGGTTTAGGGTTTAGGGTTTTTGGTGTTTAGGGTTTAGAATTTTGGGTTGAGGTTTAGGGTTTAGGGTTTTAGGGTTTCGGGTTTAGGGTTTGGGGTATAGTTTTTAGGTTTTAGGGCTTAGGGTTTAGGGTTTAGGGTTTAGGATTTAGGGTTTAGGATTTAGGGTTTAGTGTATAGGTTTTAGGGGTTAGGGCATAAGGGTTAGGGTTTAGAGTTTACGGGTGTAGGGTTTATGGTTTAGGATTTAGGGTATAGGGTTTAGGGTTTAGGGCTTAAGGTTTTGGGCATAGATGTTATGATTTAGGGTTTAAGGTTTAGGATTTAGGGGTTTTGGGTTTTGGATTTATAGTTTTGGGTTTAAGGTTTTGGGTTTTAGCGTTTAGGGTTCTGGATTTTGGGTTTAGGGATTAGTTTTTAGGGTTTAGGGTTTAGGGTTTTTTGGGTTTAGGGTTTAAGGTTTAGGATTTAGGTTTTGGGTTTTTTGGGTTTAGGCTTTAGGGTTTAGGGTTTTAGTGTTTTGGGTTTGGGGTTTAATGTTTTGCATTATAGGGTTTACGGTTTTGGGTTTAGGGTTTTGGGTTTATGGTTTTTGGGTTTTGGGTTTAGGGTTTAGGGTTTAGTTTTTAGGGTTTAGGGTTTAGGGTTTTTCGATTTGGGTTTAGGGTTTAGCTTGTAGGGTTTAGGGTTTAGGGTTTAGGGTTGAGGGTTTAGGATTTAGGGTTTAGGGTATATGCTTTAGGGTTTTGGGTTGAGGGTTTATGTTTTAGGGTTTAGGGTTTAAGGTTTCGGGTTCTTTGGTTTTAGGGTTTCGAGTTTAGGGTTTAGGGTTTAGGGTTTAGTTTTTAGGGTTTAGGGTCTAGGGTTTAGGGTTTAGGGAATAATTTTAAAAGTTTAGGGTTTTGGTTTTAGCATTTTGGGCTTAGGGATTTAGGGTTTAGGGTTTAGGATTTAGGGATTAGGGTTTAGGGTTTTATGGGTTTGGCATTTAGGACTTAGGGTTTTGTTTTTCTTTAGGTTTAGTGTTTAGGGTTTAGGATTTCGGGTTTAATTTTTATGGTTTAGGGTTTAGGGTTTAGGGTTCAGGGTTTCGGGTTTAGGATTTTGGGTTTAGGATTTAGGGTTTAGGGCATAGGTTTCAGGGTTTAGGGTTTAGGGTTTAGCGGTATAGGGTTCTGGGTTTAGGATTTAGTTTTTAGGGTTTAGGGTTTTAGGGTTTAAAGTTTTGGGATTATTGTTTTGTTTTTAGGGTTTAGGGTTACGGTTTAGGGTTTAGTGGTTAGGGTTTTCTTTTTAGGTTTTATTGTTTAGGGTTTAGGGTTTAAGGCGTAGGTTTTAGGGGCTTTATGGTTCTGGGTTTGTGGTTTAAGGTTTAGGGTTTAGGGTTTAGGGTTTAAGGTTTTTAAGGCTTAGGGTTTAAGGTTTTTAGGGTTTATGGTTTAGGATTTTGGGTTTTTTTGGGTTTAGGGTTTAGCTTTTAGGGTTTATGAAATTGGATTTATGGTTTTTTGGTTTAAGGGTTTTAGAGTTTTGGGTTTAGGGTTTAGAGTTTAGCGTTTCGGGTTTAGGGTTTAGGGTTTTAGGATTTAGGGTTTAGGTTTTTAGGGTTTAGGGTTTAGGATTTAGGGCATAGGTTTTTGGGTTTCGGGTTTAGGGTTTAGGCTTATGGTTTAGGATTTAGGGGTTTAGGGGTTTAGGATTTAGGGCTTTAGGGTTTAGGGTATAGGGTTTTGGGTTTAGGATTTAGGGTTTAGGGTGTAGGGTTTAAGGCATAGGATTTAGGGTTTAGGGTTTAGGGGTTTAGGGTTCTGGGTTTATGGTTTATGGTTTATGGTTTATGGTTTAAGGTTTAGGGTTTATGGTTTTTAGGGTTTATGGTTTAATTTTTTTAAGGTTTAGAGTTTAGAATTTAGGGTTTTTTGGGTTTAAGTTTTAGGGTTTATGGTTTAGGGTTTATGAAATAGGGTTTAGGGTTTTTACGTTTAAAGGTTTTAGGGCTTTGGGTTTAGGGTTTAGGTTTTAGCGTTTCGGGTTTCGGGTTTTGGGTATTGGGTTTTAAGGTTTAGGGTTTAGTTTTTAGAGCTTTGGGTTTTGGGTTTTAGTGTTTAGGGTTTAGGGATTAGGATTTAGTGTTTAGGGTTTTGGGTTTAGGGTTTAGCATCTAAGGTTTAGTTTTTAGGGTTTAGGGTATAGGGTTCAGGTTTTAAAGTTTAGGGTTTAGGGTTTAAGGCTTAGGGTTTCGGGTTTTTTGGGTTTAGGGTATCGGGTTTAGGGTTTTGGGCTTGGGTTTGGGCTTTAGTTTTTAAGGTTTAGGGTTTAGGGTTTAGGGCATAAGTTTTAGCATTTAGTGTTTAGGGTTTAGGATTCAGGGTCTAGGGCTTGGGGTTTTTAGGGTTTAGGGTCAAGGATTTAGTGTTTAGGGTTTTTTGGGTTTTGGGTTTTGCGTTTTGCGTTATACGGTTTTGGGTTTAGGGTTTCATGTTTAGGGTTTAGGGTTTCATGTGTAGGGTTTTGGGTTTAGGGTTTTAGGGTCTATGATTTAGGATTTAGGGTTTAGGGTTTAAGGGTTTAGGGTTTAGGGTGTAGGTTTTATAGTTTAAGGTTTAGGGTTAGGGTTTAGGATTTTTTGGGTTTTGGTTTAGGGTTTAGGGTTTAGGGTTTTAGGGTTTAGAGTTTAGGTTTTAGGGTTTAGGGATTAGGGTTTAGGGTTTAGGGTTTTAGATTTAGGGTTTAGGGTTTAGATTTAGGGTTGAGGGTTTAGGGTTTTGGGTTTAGGGTTTTTGCGTTGAGGGTTTAGGGTTTAGGGTTTAGAGTTTAGTTTTTAAGGTTCGGGGTTTAGGGTTTTACAATTTAGGGTTTAGGGATTAGGATTTTTTTTTTAGGGTTTAGGGTTTAGGGTTTTGGATTTATGGTTTATGGTTTAGGGGTTAGGGTTTATGTTTTAGGGATTAGGGCTTAGGGTTCAGGGTTTAGGAGCTTAGGGCTTAGGGTTTAGGGTTTAGGGTTTAGGTTTTGGGGTTTTAGGGTTCAGGGTTTCGGATTTAGGGTTTTGGGTTTACGGTTTAGGGTTTAGGGTTTAGGAAACTGGGTTTAGGGTTTTTTGGGGTTAGGGTTTTAGGGTTTTGGGTTTAGGGTTTGGGGTTATGGAGTTATAGGTTTAGGATTTAGGGTTTAGGGTTTGTCGTTTTTAAGGTTTAGGGTTTAACGTTTGGGATTTAGGATTTAGGATTTCGGATTGTTTTTGTTTAGGGTTTAGGGTCTAGGGTTTAGGAAACAGGGTTTAGTGTTTTTTGGGTTCAAGGTTTTATAGTTTTTGGTTTTTTGGGTTTAGGGTTTTAGGGTTTTCGGCTTAGGGAGGGTTTAGCTTTATGGGATTTAGGATTTAGGGTTACCGCTTCAGGGTTTTTGAATTAGGGTTTTAGGTTTAGGGTTTTGGATTGAGGGTTTAGTTTTTAGGGTTTAGGGTATAGGGTCTTAGGGTGTAGGGTTTAGGCACTATTGTTTAGTTTTTTAGGTTTAGGGTTTAGGAATTATGGTTTAGGGTTTAGGATTTAGGGTTTAGGGTTTAGGGTTTAATGCATAAGTTTTAGGGCTTATGGTTACGATTTAGGGTTTAGGGGTTAGGGTTTATTTTTTAAGGTTTAGGGTTTAGGGTTCAGGGTTTAGGGTTTAAGGCATAGGTTTTAGGGTGTAGGGTTTAGGGTTTATTGGTTTAGGGTTCTAGGTTTAGGGTTTAGGATTTAGGATTTAGGGTTTAGGGTTTAAGGTTTTTAGGTTTTAGGGTTTAAGGTTTTTAGGGTTTAGGGTTTAGGATTTAGTGTTTAGGGTTTTTTAGGTTTAAGGTTTAGGGTTTAGGGTTTTTTAGGTTTAGGGTTTAGGGTTTAGGGTTTATGAAATAGGGTTTAGGGTTTTCTGGTTAAGGGTTTTAGGGTTTTGGGTTTAGGGTTTAGGGTTTAGCATTTCGGGTTTAGGGTTTAGGGTTTTTGGTTTTAGGGTTTAGTTTTTAGGGTTTTGGGTTTTAGGTTTAGGGATTAGGGTTTAGTTTTTAGGGTTTAGGGTTTCGGGTTTGGGATTAAAGGTTTTTGGTTTAGTGTTTAGGGTTTAGGTTTTAGGGTTTAGGGTTTAGCATTTGGGGTTTATGATTTAGGGTTTAATGTTTTGGGGTTTAGGGTTTCGGATTTAGGGTTTAATGTTTTTGGGTTCAGGGTTTCAGATTTAGGGTTTAGGGTTTAGGGTTTTGGGTTTTGGTTATAGGGTTTAGGGTTTATGGTTTAGGGTTTAGGGTTTATGATTTTTGGTTTAGGGTTTAATGTTTAGGGTTTTTGGTTTAGAGGTTAGGGTCTATGGTTTAGGTTCTAAGGTTTATTGTTTAGGGTTTAGGGTTTAAGGTTTAGGGTTTAGAATTTAAGGTTTTTTGTGTTTACGGTTTAGGGTTTAGGGTTTAGGGTTTTTGGGTTTAGGGTTTAGGGTTTAGTGTTTAGGGTTTAGGGTTTAAGATTTACTCTAAGGGTTTAAGGTTTCGGATTTAGAGTTTTGGGTTTAGGGTTTAGGGTTTAGGTTTTGGGGTTTAGTGTTTAGGGTTTAGGTTTTGGGGTTTTGGGTTTAGGGTTTAGGGTTTTGCTTTTAGGGTTTAGGGTTTAGGATTTAGGGGTTTAGGTTTTTAGATTTAGGGCTTAAGGTTAAGGGTTTTTTGGGTTTAGGGCTTTGTGGTTTTTGGGTTTAAGGTTTAAGGTTTAGGATTTTGGGTTTTGAGTTTTTTGGGTTTAGGTTCTAGGGTTTAGCGTTTTAGGGTTTTGGGTTTGGGTTTTAATGTTTAGCGTTATAGTGTTTATGGTTTTGGGTTTTGGGTTTAGGGTTTTGGGGTTTAGGGTTTTGGGTTTTGGGTTTAGGCTTAGGGTTTAGGGTTTTATGGTTTAGGGTTTAGGGTTTAGGGTTAGGATTTAGCTTTTAGGGTTTAGGCTTTAGCGTTTAGGGTTTAATGTTTTGGATTTAGGGTTTAGGGTTACGGTTTACGGCAAAAGTTTTAGGGTTTAGGGTTTAGGGTTTAAGGTTTATGGTTTTGGGGTTTAGGATTTAGGGTTTAGGGTTTGTTGGGTTTCGGTTTAGGGTTTAGAGAGGATTAGGGTTTAGGTTTTCAGATTTTGAGTTTAGGGTTTTGGGCTTAAGTTTTATGGTTTAGGGTTTAGCCTTTAGGGTTTAGAATTTAGGGGTTTAGGGTTTAAGGTTTAGGATTTAAGGTTTAGGGTCTAGGGGTTAGGGTTTAGGGTTTGGGTTTTAGGGTTTGGGGTATAGAGGTTAGGGTTTAGGGTTTTAGGGTTTTGAGTTTATGGTTTAGGGTAAAGGGTTTTTAGAGTCTAAGGTTTAGGATTTAGGGTTTAGGGGTTAGGGTTTAGGGTTTAGGTATTAAGGTTTATGGTTTAGGGTTTAAGCTTTTAGGGTTTAGGATTTAGGGCTTACGGTTTTTGGTGTTTAGGGTTTAGGATTTTAGGTATAGGTTTTTTTGGGTTTAGGTTTAGGGTTTAGGGTTTTGGGATTTTTGGTTTAGGGTTTAGTGTTTAGGGTTTAGGGTTTAGGGGTTTGGGTTTAGGGTATAAAGTTTAGGGTTTAGGGTTTCGGATTTAGGGCTTAGGGTTTAGGGTGTAGGTTTTAGGTTTTTAGGGTTTCGGGTTTAGGGTTTAGGGTTTAGTTTTTGTGGTTTAGGGTTTAGGGTTTCAAATTTTGGGTTTAGGATTTAGGGTTTAGGGTATAGGTTTTAGGGTTTAAGGCATAGGGTTTAGGGTGTAGGATTTAGGGGTTTAGGGTTTAGGGTTTAGGATTTAGGGTTTAGGGTTTAGGGTTTAGGGTATGGGGTTTAGGGTTTAGGGTTTCGGATTTAGGGTTTTGGGTTTTGTGTTTTGGGCATAGGTTTTTGGGTTTAGGGTTTAGGATTTTGGGGTTTAAGGTTTAGTGTTTAGGGTTTAGGGTTTGAGCGTTTAGTGTTCTGGATTTCGGTTTTAGGGATTAGTGTTTAGGGTTTAGGGTTTAGGGTTCTCGGTTTAGGATATAGGGTCTCGGGTTTAGGGTTTAGGGTTTTGGGTTTTTAGGGTTTTGGGCTTTCTGGGTTTAGGGTTTAGGGTTTTAGGGTTTTGGGTTTGGGGTTTATTATTAAGTGTTTTAGGGTTTAGGGTTTCGAGTTTACGGTTTTGGGTTTGGGGTTTTTGGGTTTCGGGTTTTGGGTTTTGGGTTTTGTTTTTAGTGTTTAGGGTTTAGGGTTTTTCGGTTTAGGGTTTAGGGTTTAGGGTTTGGGGTTTAGGGTTTAGGGTTTAGGGTTAGGGTTTAGGGCATATGTTTTGGGTTTAGGATTTAGGGTTTCGGGTTCTTTGATTTTAGGGTTTCGAGTTTAGGGTTTAGGGTTAGCGTTTAGGGTTTAGAGTTTAGTTTTTAAGGTTTAGGGCTTAGGGTTTATGGTTTAGGGTTTAGGGCATACTTTTTAGGATTTAAGTTTTTGGGTTTAGCGTTTTGGGCTTGGGGGTTTAGGGTTTAGGTGTTATGATTTAGGGTTTAGGTTTTAGGGTTTAGGGTTTAGGATTTAGGGATTAGTTTTTTTTTTACGTTTAGTATTTAGGGTCTAGGGTTTCGTGTTTAGGTTTTAGCGTTTAGGGTTTAGGGTGCAGTGCTTCGGCTCTATGATTTTGGGTTTAGGGTTTAGGGTTTATGTCATAGGTTTTAGGGTTTAGGGTTTACGGTTTAGCGATATAGGGTTCTGGGCTTAGGATTTAGGGTTTAGGGTTTTAGGCATTAGGGTTTAGGGTTTAGGGATTATTGTTTCGTTTTTTGGGTTTAGGGTTTAGGGATTAGGGTTTAAAGTTTAGGGCATAGGTTTTTGGGCTTAGGGTTTAGGGTTTAGGTTTACGGTTTAGGGTTCAGGGGTTAGGGTTTTTTTTTTTAGGGTTTAGGGTTTAGGTTTTAGTGTTTAGGGTTTAGGATTTAGGGTTTAGGGTTGAGGGTTTAGGGCATAGGTTTTAGGGTTTAGGGTTTAGAGTTTCGGGGTTTATGGTTCTGGATTTATGGTTTGTGGTTTAGGGTTTAGGGTTTACGGTTGAAGGTTTTTAGGGTTTAGGGTTTAAGGTTTTTAGGGTTTAGGGTTTAGGATTTTGGGTTTTTTGGGTTTGGGGTTTAGGGTTTATGAAATAGGGTTTATTGTTTTTTGGTCTAAGGGTTTTGGGTTTAGGGTTTAGGGTTTAGCGTTTAGGGCATAGGTTTTTGGGTTTATGGTTTAGGGTTTAGGGGTTAGGGTTTCGGGTTTTTTTTTTTAGGGTTTAGAGCTTAGGGTTTAGGGTTTAGGACTTAGGGTTTAGGGTTTAGGGTTTAAGGCATACGTTTTAGGATTTAGGGTTTAGGGATTTGGACTTTAGGATTCTGGGTTTATGGTTTAGAGTTTAGGGTGTGCAGTTTACGGTTTAAGGTTTTTTGGGTTTAGGGTTTAAGGTTTTTAGGGTTTAGGGTTTAGGATTTAGGGTTTTTTGGCTTTAGAGTTTAAGGTTTAGGGTTTATGAAATAGGGTTTAGGGTTTTTTGGTTTAAGGGTTTTAGCGTTCTTGGTTTAGGGTTTGGGGTTTAGCGTTTTGGCTTTATGGTTTTGGGTTTTAAGGTTTTGGGTTTAGTTTTTAGAGTTTAGGGTTTGAGGTTTTAGGGTTTAGGGTTTAGGGATTAGGGCTTAGTTTTTAGTGTTTAGGGTTTAGGGTTTAGGGTTTAGGATTTAGGGTTTATGGTTTAGGGTTTATGGTTTAGGGTTTACGGATTAGGGTTTAGTTTTTTGGGTTTAGGGTTTAGGATTTAAGGTTTATGGTTTAGGGTTTAGGTTTTAGGGTTCAGGGTTTAGGGGCATAGGGTTTAGATTTTGCATTTAGGGTTTTAGGGTTTAGGGTTTCGGATTTAGGGTTCAGGGTTTAGGTTTTAGTGTTTAAGTTAGAGGGTTTAGGGTTTATGGTTTGGGGTGTAGGTTTTAGGATTTGTGGTTTAGGGTTTAGTGTTTAGGGTTTTGGGTGTTGGGTGTAGGTTTAAAGATTTATGATTTAGGGTTTACGGTTTACGGTTTAGGGTTTAGGATTTAGGGTTTTTTGGGTTTAGGGTTACGGGTTACGGGTTTAGGGTTTTTTGGGTTTAGTGTTTAGGGTTTAGGGTTTTGTTTTTGGGGTTTAGGGTTTAAGGTTTATGGTTTAAGGTTTAGGACATAGTTTTTAGGGTTTACAATTTTGGGTTTAGCGTTTTGGGCTGAGGGTTTAGAGTTTAGAGTTTAGGATTTAGGGTTTAGGGTTTAGGGTTTATGGTTTTTCGGGTTTAGGGTTTAGGATTTGGGGTTTAGTGTTTAGTTTTTTTTTTAGGTTTAATGTTTAGGGTTTAGGTTTTTAGGTTTAGTTTTTTGTGTTTAGGGTTTAGGGTTTAGGGTTCAGGGTTTTGGGTTTAGGACTTTGGGTTTAGGGTTTAGGGTTTATTGCATAGGTTTCAGGGTTTAGGGTTTAAGGTTTAGCAGTATAGGGTTCTGGGTTTATGATTTACGGTTTAGGGTTTTAGGGTTTAGGGTTTAGGGATTAGGGTTTAGAGTTTAGGGCATAGATTTTTGGATTTAGGGTTTAGGGTTTGGGGTTTAGGGGTTCGGGTTTTTTTTTTTAGTGTTTGGGGTTTAGGTTTTAGGGTTTACGGTTTAGGATTTAGGGTTTAGGGTTTAAACTTTAAGGCATAGGTTTTTGGGTTTTGGGTTTTGGTTTTCGGGGTTTATGGTTCGGAATTTTTGGTTTAGGGCTTAGGGTTTAGGGTTTTAGGTTTATGGTTTATGGTTTTTAGGGTTTAGTGTTTAAGGTTTTTAGGGTTTAGGGTTTAGCATTTAGGGTTTTTTTTTTTTTTGTTTAGGGTTTAATGTTTGGGGTTTATGAAATAGGGTTTATTGTTTTTGTGTTTAAAGGTTTTAGGGTGTTAGGTTTAGGGTTTAGGGTTTAGCGTTTCGAGTTTTGGGTTTACGATTTAAGTTTTAGCGTTTCAGGTTTTGGGCTTTAGGGTTTAGGGTTTAGGGTTTTGCGTTTAGGGCATTGGTTTTTGGGTTTAGGGTTACGGTTTAGGGTTTAGGGTTACAGTTTAGGGTTTAAGATTTTTCTTTTTAGGGTTTAGAGTTTAGGGTTTAGGGTTTAGGAGTTAGGGATTAAGGCACAGGTTTTAAGGTTTAGGGTTTTTGGGTTCTGGGTATATGGTTTAGGGTTTAGGGTTTAGGGTTTATGGTTTAAGGTTTTTGGGGTTTAGGGTTTAGGGTTTTTAGGGTTTAGGGTTTAGGATTTAGGGTTTTTTGGGTTTAGAGTTTAGGGTTTAGGGTTTATGAAACAGGGTTTAGTGTTTTTTGATGTAAGGGTTTTAGGGTTTTGGGTTTAGCGTTTCAGTTTTAGGGTTTTGGGTTTTGGGTTTTAAGGTTTAGGGTTTAGTTTTTAGAGTTTTGGGTTTAGGGTTTAGGGTTTGGGATTTAGGGTTTATGGTTTAGGGTTTAGGTTTGGGGTTTGGGGTTTAGGGGCTTAGGGTTTAGGGTTTAGCATTTAGGGTTTAGGGTTTAGTGTTTCGGATTTTGGGTTTAGGCTTTAGGCTTTAGGGTTTAGGTTATAGGGCTTAGGGTTTAGGGTTTAGGGTTTAGGGTTTAGGGTTTAGGATTTGTGATTTAGGGTTTAGTGTTTAGGGTTTTGGGTATAGGGTTTAAGGCAGAGGTTCTAGGGTTTAGGGTTTTGGGTTTAGGGTTTTTGGGTTCTGGGTATATGGTTTAGGGTTTAGTGGTTAAGGTTTTTGGGGTTTAGGGTTTAGGGTTTAGGATTTAGGGTTTGGGGTATAGGGTTTAAGGCACAGGTTTTAGGGTTTTGGGTTTAGGGTTTAGGGTTTTTGGGTTCTAGGTATATGGTTTAGGGTTTAGGGTTTACGGTTTACAGTTTAAGGTTTTTGGGGTTTAGGGTTTAGGGTTTAGGGTTTAGGGCATAGGTTTTTGGGTTTATGGTTTAGGGTTTAGGGTTTAGGGTTACGGTTTAGGGGTTAGGGTTTTGGGTTTTTTTTTTTAGGGTTTAGAGCTTAGGGTTTAGTGTTTAGGACTTAGCGTTTAGGGTTTAGGGTTTAGGGTTTAAGGCATACGTTTTAGGATTTAGGGTTTAGGGTTTTGGACTTTAGGATTCTGGGTTTATGGTTTAGAGTTTAGGGTGTAGGGTTTACGGTTTAAGGTTTTTTGGGTTTAGGGTTTAAGGTTTTTAGGGTTTAGGGTTTAGGATTTAGGGTTTTTTGGCTTTAGAGTTTAAGGTTTAGGGTTTATGAAATAGGGTATAGGGTTTTTTGGTTTAAGGGTTTTAGCGTTCTTGGTTTAGGGTTTGGGGTTTAGCATTTTGGCTTGAGGGTTTTGGGTTTTAAGGTTTTGGGTTTAGTTTTTAGAGTTTAGGGTTTGGGGTTTTAGGGATTAGGGTTTAGTTTTTAGTGTTTGGGGTTTAGGGTTTAGGATTTAGGGTTTATGGTTTAGGGTTTAGGTTTTACGGTTTAGGGTTTAGGGTTTAGGGTTTAGGGTTTAGAATTTAGGGTTTTAGGGTTGAGGGTTTCAGATTTAGGGTTTAGGGTTTAGGTTTTAGAGTTTAGGTTATAGGGTTTTGGGTTTAGGGTTTATGGTTTGGGGTTTAGGTTTTAGGATTTGTGGTTTAGGGTTTAGTGTTTAGGGTTTTGGGTTTTGGGTTTAGGGGTTAGGGTTTAGGATTTAGGTTTAAAGGTTTATGATTTAGGGTTTTGGGTTTAGGGTTAGGGTTTTAGCGTTTAGGGTTTTTTGGGTTTTGGGTTTAGTGTTTAGGGTTTAGTTTTTGGGGTTGAGGGTTTAAGGTTTATGGTTTAGGGTTTAGGGCATAGTTTTTAGGGTTTACAATTTTGGGTTTAGCGTTTTGGACTTTGGGGTTTAGAGTTTAGGGTTTAGGATTTAGGGTTTAGGGCTTAGGGTTTGTGGTTTTTAGGGTTTAGGGTTTAGGATTTATGGTTTAGGGTTTAGTGTTTTTTTTAGGTTTAGTGTTTAGGGTTTAGGGTTTCAGGTTTAGTTTTTGGATTTAGGGTTTAGGGTTGAAGGTTCAGGGTTTCTGGTTTAGGACTTTGGGTTTATGGTTTAGGGTTTAGGGTTTAGGGCATAGGTTTCAAGGTTTAGGGTTTAGGGCTTAGGGTTTAGCGGTATAGGGTTCTGGGTTTATGATTTGGGGTTTATGGTTTTAGGGTTTAGGGATTATTGTTTAGTTTTAAGGGTTTAGGGTTTAGGGATTAGGGTTTTAGGGCATAGGTTTTTGGATTTAGGGTTTAGGGTTTAGGGTTTAGGGGTTCGGGTTTTTTTTTTAGGGTTTAGGGTTTAGGTTTTAAGGTTTAGGGTTTAGGATTTAGGGTTTAAGGCATAGGTTTTGGGGTTTTGGGTTTTGGGTTTCGAGGTTTATGGTTTAGAATTTTTGGTTTAGGGTTTAGGGTTTAAGGTTTTTAGGGTTTAGGGTTTAGCATTAGGGTTTTTTTGTTTAGGGTTTAGTGTTTAGTGTTTATGAAATAGGGTTTCTTGTTTTTGTGTTTAAAGGTTTTAGGGTGTTGGGTCTTTCGTTTAGGGTTTAGCGTTTCGAGTTTTGGGTTTACGGTTTAGGGTTTTGCGTTTCGGGTTTCAGGTTTTAGGGTTTAGGGTTTAGGTTTAGGGTTTAGGGTTTAGGGCATTGGTTTTTGGGTTTAGGGTTTAGGGTTTAGGGTTACGATTTAGGGTTTAGAGGTTAAGGTTATTTTTTTTACGGTTTAGGGTTTAGGGTTTAGGATTTAGGGTTTAGGGTATAAGGTTTAAGGCATAGGTTTTGGGGTTTAGGGTTTTTGGGTTCTAGGTATGTGGTTTATGGTTTCGGGTTTAAGGTTTATGGTTTAAGGTTTTTGGGGTTTAGGGTTTAAGGTTTTTAGGGTTTAGGGTTTAGGATTTAGGGTTTTTTGGGTTTAGGGTTTAGGGTTTAGGGTTTATGAAATAGGGTTTAGGGTTTTTTGGTTTTAGGGTTTTAGGGTTTTGGGTTTAGCGTTTCGGTTTTAGGGTTTAGGGTTTTGGGTTTTAAGGTTTAAGATTTAGTTTTTAGAGTTTTGGGTTTAAGGTTTTAGGGTTTAAGGTTTTGGGATTAGGGTTTCGTTTTTAGGGTTTAGGGTTTAGGGTTTGGGATTTAGGGTTTATGGTTTAGGGTTTAGGTTTAGGGTTTAGGGTTTAGGGGCTTAGGGTTTAGGGTTTAGCATTTAGGGTTTAGGGTTTAGGGTTTTAGGGTTTAGGGTTTCGGATTTTGGGTTTGAGGTTTAGGTTTTAGGGTTTAGGTTATAGGGTTTACGGTTTACGGTTTATGGTTTAGGGTTTAGGGTTTAGGGTTTATGGTTTACGATTTAGTGTTTTGTGTTTACAATTTTTGATTTAGGGGATAGGGTTTAGGATTTAGGTTTAAGGGTTTTTGATTTAGGGTTTAGGGTTTAGGGGTTTAGGTTTAGGATTTAGGGTTTTTTGGGTTTAGGGTTAAAGGTTTAGGGCCTATGTTTTAGGGTTTAGGGACTAGGGTTTTGGCTTTATGGCTTAGGGTTTAGGATTTAGGGTTTCAGGTTCTTTGATTTGAGGGTTTCGGGTTTAAGGTTTAGGGTTAGCATTTAGGGTTTAGGGTTTAGGGTTTAGGGCATATTTTTTAGGGTTTAAGATTTTGGGTTTAGCATTTTGGGCTTAGGGGTTTAGGGTTTAGGTTTTAGGATTTAGGGTTTTGGTTTTCGGGTTTTTAGGGTTTAGGGTTTAGGATTTAGGGTTTAGTTTTTTTTTTTTTTACGTTTTATATTTAGGGTTTAGGGTTTCGTGTTTAGTTTTTAGGGTTTTGGGTTTAGGGTTTAGGGTTCAGGGCTTCAGGCTTTTGATTTTGGGTTTAGGGTTTAGGGTTTGTGGCATAGGTTTCAGGGGTTAGGGTTTAGGGTTTAGGGTTTAGCGGTATAGGGTTCTGGGTTTAGGATTTAGGGTTTAGGGTTTTAGGGTTTAGGGTTTAGGGATTAGGGTTTAAAGTTTAGGGCATAGGTTTTTGGGTTTAGGGTTTAGGGTGTAGCTTTACGGTTCAGGGTTCAGGGGTTAGGGTATTTTTTTTAGGGTTTAGGGCTTAAGTTTTAGGGTTTAGGGTTTAGGATTTAGGGTCTAGGGTTCAAGGTTGACGGCATAGGTTTTAGGGTTTAGGGTTAGAGTTTCGGGGTTTATGGTTCTGGATTTATGGTTTGGGGTTTAGGGTTTAGGGTTTACGGTTTTTAAGGTTTTTAGGGTTTAGGGTTTAAGGTTTTTAGGGTTTAGGGTTTTGGATTTAGGTTTTTTTGGGTTTTGGGTTTTGGGTTTGGGGTTTATGAAATAGGGTTTATTGTTATTTGGTTTAAGAGTTTTAGGGTTTTGGGTTTTGGGTTTATGGTTTAGCATTTCGGGTTTAGGGTTTAGGGTTTAGAGTTTAGGGCATAGGTTTTTGGGTTTAGGGTTTAGGGTTTAGGGTTCAGGTGTTTTTTTTTTAGGGTTTAGAATTTAGGGTTTTGGGTTTAGGGTTTAGGATTTAGGGTTAAGGGTATGGGGGTTTAAGGCATAGGTTTTAGTATTTAGGGTTTAGGGTTTAGGGCTTTAGGATTCTTGGTTTATGGTTTCGGGTTTACGGTTTATGGTCTACGGTTGAAGGTTTTTAGGGTTTAGGGTTTAAGGTTCGTAGTGTTTAGGGTTTAGGATTTAGGGTTTTTTGGGTTTAGAGTTTAAGGTTTAGGGTTTATGAAATAGGGTTTAGGGTTTTTTGGTTTAAGGGTTTTAGGGTTTTGCGTTTAGGGTTTTGGGTTTAGCGTTTTGGCTTTAGGGTTTTCGGTTTTGGGTTTTGGGTTTTAAGGTTTTGGGTTTAGTTTTTAGAGTTTAGGGTTTAGGGTTTTAGGGCTTTGGGTTTAGGGATTAGGGTTTAGTTTTTTGGGTTTAGGGTTTAGGGTTTAGGGTTTAGGATTTAAGGTTTATGGTTTAGGGTTTAGGGTTTAGGGGCATAGGGTTTAGGATTTAGCATTTAGGGTTTTAGGGTTTAGGGTTTCGGATTTAGGGTTTAGGGTTTCGGATTTAGGGTTCAGGGTTTAGGTTTTAGTGTTTAAGTTATAGGGTTAGGGTTTAGGGTTTATGGTTTGGGGTTTAGGTTTTAGGATTTGTGGTTTAGGGTTTAGTGTTTAGGGTTTTGGGTGTTGGGTGTAGGTTTAAAGGTTTATGATTTAGGGTTTACGGTTTACGGTTTAGGGTTTTAGGGTTTAGGGTTTTTGGGTTTAGGGTTTCGAGTTTAGGGTTTAGGGTTTTTTTGGGTTTAGGGTTTAGGGTTTAGGGTTTAGTTTTTGGGGTTTTAGGGTTTAGGGTTTATGGTTTAAGGTTTAGGACATAGTTTTTAGGGTTTAGTTTTTGGGTTTAGCGTTTTGGGCTGAGGGTTTAGAGTTTAGAGTTTAGGATTTAGGGTTTAGGGTTTAGGGTTTATGGTTTTTTTCGGGTTTAGGGTTTAGGATTTGGGGTTTAGGGTTTAGTTTTTTTTTTAGGTTTAATGTTTAGGGTTTAGGGTTTTAGGTTTAGTTTTTTGTGTTTAGGGTTTACAGTTTAGGGTTCAGGGTTTCGGGTTTAGGACTTTGGGTTTAGGGTTTAGGATTTGGGGTTTAGGGTTTAAGGTTTAGCAGTATAGGGTTCTGGGTTTATGATTTAGGGTTTAGGGTTTTAGGGATTAGGGTTTAGGGTTTAGGGCATAGAGTTTTGGATTTAGGGTTTAGAGTTTGGGGTTTAGGGGTTCGGGTTTTTTTTTTTAGTGTTTGGGGTTTAGGTTTTAGGGTTTACGGTTTAGGATTTAGGGTTTAGGGTTTAAACTTTAAGGCATAGGTTTTGGGGTTTTGGGTTTTGGTTTTCGGGGTTTATGGTTCGGAATTTTTGGTTTTGGGCTTAGGGTTTAGGGTTTTAGGTTTATGGTTTATGGTTTTTAGTGTTTAGCGTTTAAGGTTTTTAGGGTTTAGGGTTTAGCATTTAGGGTTTTTTTTTTTTTTTTAGGCTTTAATGTTTGGGGTTTATGAAATAGGGTTTATTGTTTTTGTGTTTAAAGGTTTTAGGGTGTTAGGTTTAGGGTTTAGCGTTTCGGGTTTTGGGTTTACGATTTAAGGTTTAGCATTTCGGGTTTTGGGCTTTAGGGTTTAGGGTTTAGGGCATTGGTTTTTTTGGTTTAGGGTTACGGTTTAGGGTTTAGGATTTTTTTTTTTTTAGGGTTTAGAGTTTAGGGTTAGGAGTTGGGGTTTAGGGTTTAAAAGTTAGGGTTTAAGGCACAGGTTTTAGGGTTTAGGGTTTTTGGGTTCTGGGTATATGGTTTAGGGTTTAGGGTTTACGGTTTACGGTTTAAGGTTTTTGGGGTTTAGGGTTTAGGGTTTTTAGGGTTTAGGGTTTAGGTTTTAGGGTTTTGAGTTTAGGGTTTAGGGTTTAGGGGCTTAGGGTTTAGGATTTAGGATTTAGGGTTTTAGGGTTTAGGGTTTCGGATTTAGGGTTTAGGGTTTCGGATTTAGGGTTCAGGGTTTAGGTTTTAGTGTTTAAGTTATAGGGTTTAGGGTTTAGGGTTTATGGTTTGGGGTTTAGGTTTTAGGATTTGTGGTTTAGGGTTTAGTGTTTAGGGTTTTGGGTGTTGGGTGTAGGTTTAAAGGTTTATGATTTAGGGTTTACGGTTTACGGTTTAGGGTTTAGGATTTAGGGTTTTTTGGGTTTAGGGTTACGGGTTTAGGGTTTAGGGTTTTTTGGGTTTAGGGTTTAGGGTTTAGGGTTTAGGATTTAGGGTTTTAGTTTTTAAGGTTTATGGTTTAAGGTTTAGGACATAGTTTTTAGGGTTTACAATTTTGGGTTTAGCGTTTTGGGCTGAGGGTTTAGAGTTTAGAGTTTAGGATTTAGGGTTTAGGGTTTAGGGTTTATGGTTTTTCGGGTTTAGGGTTTAGGATTTGGGGTTTAGGGTTTAGTTTTTTTTTTTAGGTTTAATGTTTAGGGTTTAGGGTTTTAGGTTTAGTTTTTTGTGTTTAGGGTTTACAGTTTAGGGTTCAGGGTTTCGGGTTTAGGACTTTGGGTTTAGGGTTTAGGGTTTATTGCATAGGTGTCAGGGTTTAGGGTTTAAGGTTTAGCAGTATAGGGTTCTGGGTTTATGATTTAGGGTTTAGGGTTTTAGGGATTAGGGTTTAGGGTTTAGGGCATAGAGTTTTGGATTTAGGGTTTAGAGTTTGGGGTTTAGGGGTTCGGGTTTTTTTTTTAGTGTTTGGGGTTTAGGTTTTAGGGTTTACGGTTTAGGATTTAGGGTTTAGGGTTTAAACTTTAAGGCATAGGTTTTGGGGTTTTGGGTTTTGGTTTTCGGGGTTTATGGTTCGGAATTTTTGGTTTTGGGCTTAGGGTTTAGGGTTTTAGGTTTATGGTTTATGGTTTTTTAGTGTTTAGCGTTTAAGGTTTTTAGGGTTTAGGGTTTAGCATTTAGGGTTTTTTTTTTTTTTTTAGGCTTTAATGTTTGGGGTTTATTAAATAGGGTTTATTTTTTTTGTGTTTAAAGGTTTTAGGGTTTTAGGTTTAGGGTTTAGCGTTTAGGGTTTTGGGTTTACGGTTTAAGGTTTTTAGGGTTTAGGGTTTTGGGCTTTAGGGTTTAGGGTTTAGGGCATTGGTTTTTTGGTTTAGGGTTACGGTTTAGGGTTTAGGATTTTTTTTTTTTTAGGGTTTAGAGTTTAGGGTTAGGAGTTGGGGTTTAGGGTTTAAAAGTTAGGGTTTAAGGCACAGGTTTTAGGGTTTAGGGTTTTTGGGTTCTGGGTATATGGTTTAGGGTTTAGGGTTTAGGGTTTACGGTTTAAGGTTTTTGGGGTTTAGGGTTTAGGGTTTTTAGGGTTTAGGGTTTAGGATTTAAGGTTTATGGTTTAGGGTTTAGGGTTTAGGGGCATAGGGTTTAGGATTTAGCATTTAGGGTTTTAGGGTTTAGGGTTTCGGATTTAGGGTTTAGGGTTTCGGATTTAGGGTTCAGGGTTTAGGTTTTAGTGTTTAAGTTATAGGGTTTAGGGTTTAGGGTTTATGGTTTGGGGTTTAGGTTTTAGGATTTGTGGTTTAGGGTTTAGTGTTTAGGGTTTTGGGTGTTGGGTGTAGGTTTAAAGGTTTATGATTTAGGGTTTACGGTTTACGGTTTAGGGTTTAGGATTTAGGGTTTTTTGGGTTTAGGGTTACGGGTTTAGGGTTTAGGGTTTTTTGGGTTTAGGGTTTAGGGTTTAGGGTTTAGTTTTTGGGGTTTAGGGTTTAAGGTTTATGGTTTAAGGTTTAGGACATAGTTTTTAGGGTTTACAATTTTGGGTTTAGCGTTTTGGGCTGAGGGTTTAGAGTTTAGAGTTTAGGATTTAGGGTTTAGGGTTTAGGGTTTATGGTTTTTCGGGTTTAGGGTTTAGGATTTGGGGTTTAGGGTTTAGTTTTTTTTTTAGGTTTAATGTTTAGGGTTTAGGGTTTTAGGTTTAGTTTTTTGTGTTTAGGGTTTACAGTTTAGGGTTCAGGGTTTCGGGTTTAGGACTTTGGGTTTAGGGTTTAGGGTTTATTGCATAGGTGTCAGGGTTTAGGGTTTAAGGTTTAGCAGTATAGGGTTCTGGGTTTATGATTTAGGGTTTAGGGTTTTAGGGATTAGGGTTTAGGGTTTAGGGCATAGAGTTTTGGATTAGGGTTTAGAGTTTGGGGTTTAGGGGTTCGGGTTTTTTTTTTTAGTGTTTGGGGTTTAGGTTTTAGGGTTTACGGTTTAGGATTTAGGGTTTAGGGTTTAAACTTTAAGGCATAGGTTTTGGGGTTTTGGGTTTTGGTTTTCGGGGTTTATGGTTCGGAATTTTGGTTTTGGGCTTAGGGTTTAGGGTTTTAGGTTTATGGTTTATGGTTTTTAGTGTTTAGCGTTTAAGGTTTTTAGGGTTTAGGGTTTAGCATTTAGGGTTTTTTTTTTTTTTTTTTAGGCTTTAATTTTTTGGGTTTATGAAATAGGGTTTATTGTTTTTGTGTTTAAAGGTTTTAGGGTGTTAGGTTTAGGGTTTAGCGTTTCGGGTTTTGGGTTTACGATTTAAGGTTTAGCATTTCGGGTTTTGGGCTTTAGGGTTTAGGGTTTAGGGCATTGGTTTTTTGGTTTAGGGTTACGGTTTAGGGTTTAGGATTTTTTTTTTTTTAGGGTTTAGAGTTTAGGGTTAGGAGTTGGGGTTTAGGGTTTAAAAGTTAGGGTTTAAGGCACAGGTTTTAGGGTTTAGGGTTTTTGGGTTCTGGGTATATGGTTTAGGGTTTAGGGTTTAGGGTTTACGGTTTAAGGTTTTTGGGGTTTAGGGTTTAGGGTTTTTAGGGTTTAGGGTTTAGGATTTAAGGTTTATGGTTTAGGGTTTAGGGTTTAGGGGCATAGGGTTTAGGATTTAGCATTTAGGGTTTTAGGGTTTAGGGTTTCGGATTTAGGGTTTAGGGTTTCGGATTTAGGGTTCAGGGTTTAGGTTTTAGTGTTTAAGTTATAGGGTTTAGGGTTTAGGGTTTATGGTTTGGGGTTTAGGTTTTAGGATTTGTGGTTTAGGGTTTAGTGTTTAGGGTTTTGGGTGTTGGGTGTAGGTTTAAAGGTTTATGATTTAGGGTTTACGGTTTACGGTTTAGGGTTTAGGATTTAGGGTTTTTTGGGTTTAGGGTTTCGGGTTTAGGGTTTAGGGTTTTTTTGGGTTTAGGGTTTAGGGTTTAGGGTTTAGTTTTTGGGGTTTAGGGTTTAAGGTTTATGGTTTAAGGTTTAGGACATAGTTTTTAGGGTTTACAATTTTGGGTTTAGCGTTTTGGGCTGAGGGTTTAGAGTTTAGAGTTTAGGATTTAGGGTTTAGGGTTTAGGGTTTATGGTTTTTCGGGTTTAGGGTTTAGGATTTGGGGTTTAGGGTTTAGTTTTTTTTTTAGGTTTAATGTTTAGGGTTTAGGGTTTTAGGTTTAGTTTTTTGTGTTTAGGGTTTACAGTTTAGGGTTCAGGGTTTCGGGTTTAGGACTTTGGGTTTAGGGTTTAGGGTTTATTGCATAGGTGTCAGGGTTTAGGGTTTAAGGTTTAGCAGTATAGGGTTCTGGGTTTATGATTTAGGGTTTAGGGTTTTAGGGATTAGGGTTTAGGGTTTAGGGCATAGAGTTTTGGATTTAGGGTTTAGAGTTTGGGGTTTAGGGGTTCGGGTTTTTTTTTTTTAGTGTTTGGGGTTTAGGTTTTAGGGTTTACGGTTTAGGATTTAGGGTTTAGGGTTTAAACTTTAAGGCATAGGTTTTGGGGTTTTGGGTTTTGGTTTTCGGGGTTTATGGTTCGGAATTTTTGGTTTTGGGCTTAGGGTTTAGGGTTTTAGGTTTATGGTTTATGGTTTTTAGTGTTTAGCGTTTAAGGTTTTTAGGGTTTAGGGTTTAGCATTTAGGGTTTTTTTTTTTTTTTTTAGGCTTTAATGTTTGGGGTTTATGAAATAGGGTTTATTGTTTTTGTGTTTAAAGGTTTTAGGGTGTTAGGTTTAGGGTTTAGCGTTTCGGGTTTTGGGTTTACGATTTAAGGTTTAGCATTTCGGGTTTTGGGCTTTAGGGTTTAGGGTTTAGGGCATTGGTTTTTTGGTTTAGGGTTACGGTTTAGGGTTTAGGATTTTTTTTTTTTTAGGGTTTAGAGTTTAGGGTTAGGAGTTGGGGTTTAGGGTTTAAAAGTTAGGGTTTAAGGCACAGGTTTTAGGGTTTAGGGTTTTTGGGTTCTGGGTATATGGTTTAGGGTTTAGGGTTTAGGGTTTACGGTTTAAGGTTTTTGGGGTTTAGGGTTTAGGGTTTTTAGGGTTTAGGGTTTAGGATTTAAGGTTTATGGTTTAGGGTTTAGGGTTTAGGGGCATAGGGTTTAGGATTTAGCATTTAGGGTTTTAGGGTTTAGGGTTTCGGATTTAGGGTTTAGGGTTTCGGATTTAGGGTTCAGGGTTTAGGTTTTAGTGTTTAAGTTATAGGGTTTAGGGTTTAGGGTTTATGGTTTGGGGTTTAGGTTTTAGGATTTGTGGTTTAGGGTTTAGTGTTTAGGGTTTTGGGTTTAGGGTTTAGGTTTTAAGGTTTATGATTTAGGGTTTAGGGTTTAGGGTTTAGGGTTTAGGATTTAGGGTTTTTTTGGGTTTAGGGTTTCGGGTTTAGGGTTTAGGGTTTTTTTGGGTTTAGGGTTTAGGGTTTAGGGTTTAGTTTTTGGGGTTTAGGGTTTAAGGTTTATGGTTTAAGGTTTAGGACATAGTTTTTAGGGTTTACAATTTTGGGTTTAGCGTTTTGGACTTTGGGGTTTAGGGTTTAGGGTTTAGGATTTAGGGTTTAGGGTTAGGGTTTATGGTTTTTCAGGTTTAGGGTTTAGGATTTGGGGTTTAGGGTTTAGTTTTTTTTTTAGGTTTAATGTTTAGGGTTTAGGGTTTTAGGTTTAGTTTTTTGTGTTTAGGGTTTACAGTTTAGGGTTCAGGGTTTCGGGTTTAGGACTTTGGGTTTAGGGTTTAGGGTTTATTGCATAGGTGTCAGGGTTTAGGGTTTAAGGTTTAGCAGTATAGGGTTCTGGGTTTATGATTTAGGGTTTAGGGTTTTAGGGATTAGGGTTTAGGGTTTAGGGCATAGAGTTTTGGATTTAGGGTTTAGAGTTTGGGGTTTAGGGGTTCGGGTTTTTTTTTTTAGTGTTTGGGGTTTAGGTTTTAGGGTTTACGGTTTAGGATTTAGGGTTTAGGGTTTAAACTTTAAGGCATAGGTTTTGGGGTTTTGGGTTTTGGTTTTCGGGGTTTATGGTTCGGAATTTTTGGTTTTGGGCTTAGGGTTTAGGGTTTTAGGTTTATGGTTTATGGTTTTTAGTGTTTAGCGTTTAAGGTTTTTAGGGTTTAGGGTTTAGCATTTAGGGTTTTTTTTTTTTTTTTTTAGGCTTTAATGTTTGGGGTTTATGAAATAGGGTTTATTGTTTTTGTGTTTAAAGGTTTTAGGGTGTTAGGTTTAGGGTTTAGCGTTTCGGGTTTTGGGTTTACGATTTAAGGTTTAGCATTTCGGGTTTTGGGCTTTAGGGTTTAGGGTTTAGGGCATTGGTTTTTTGGTTTAGGGTTACGGTTTAGGGTTTAGGATTTTTTTTTTTTTTAGGGTTTAGAGTTTAGGGTTAGGAGTTGGGGTTTAGGGTTTAAAAGTTAGGGTTTAAGGCACAGGTTTTAGGGTTTAGGGTTTTTGGGTTCTGGGTATATGGTTTAGGGTTTAGGGTTTACGGTTTAAGGTTTTTGGGGTTTAGGGTTTAGGGTTTTTAGGGTTTAGGGTTTAGGATTTAGGGTTTTTTTGGGTTTAGAGTTTAGGGTTTAGGGTTTATGAAACAGTGTTTAGTGTTTTTTGATGTAAGGGTTTTAGGGTTTTGGGTTTAGCGTTTCGGTTTTAGGGTTTAGGGTTTTGGGTTTTAAGGTTTAGGGTTTAGTTTTTAGAGTTTTGGGTTTAGGGTTTAGGGTTTGGGATTTAGGGTTTATGGTTTAGGGTTCAGGTTTGGGGTTTAGGGTTTAGGGGCTTAGGGTTTAGGGTTTAGCATTTAGGGTTTAGGGTTTAGTGTTTCGGATTTTGGGTTTAGGCTTTAGGCTTGAGGGTTTAGGTTATAGGGCTTAGGGTTTAGGGTTTATGGTTTAGGGTTTAGGGTTTAGGATTTGTGGTTTAGGGTTTAGTGTTTAGTGTTTAGGGTTTAGGGTTTAGGGTTTAGGGTATAGGGTTTAAGGCAGAGGTTCTAGGGTTTAGGGTTTTTGGGTTCTGGGTATATGGTTTAGGGTTTAGTGGTTAAGGTTTTTGGGGTTTAGGGTTTAGGGTTTAGGATTTAGGGTTTAGGGTATAGGGTTTAAGGCACAGGTTTTAGGGTTTTGGGTTTAGGGTTTAGGGTTTTTGGGTTCTAGGTATATGGTTTAGGGTTTACTGTTTAGGGTTTACGGTTTAAGGTTTTTAGGGTTTAGGATTTAGGGTTTTTAGGGTTTAGGGTTTATTAAACAGGGTTTAGGGTCTTTTCGTTTAAGGGTTTTAAGGTTTTGGGTTTAGGGTTTGGGTTTAGCATTTCGGTTTTAGGGTTTTGGGTTTTGGGTTTTAAGGTTTAGGGTTTAGTTTTTAGAGTTTAGGGTTTAGGGTTTAGGGTTTTGGATTTAGGGTTTATGGTTTAGGGTTTAGGTTTAGGGTTTAGGGTTTAGAGGCATAAAGTTTAGGGTTTAGGGTTTCGAATTTTGTGTTTAGGCTTTAGGCTTTAGGGCTTAGGTTATAGGGTTTAGGGTTTAGGGTTTATGGTTTAGGGCGTAGGGTTTAGGATTTGTGGTTTAGGGTTTAGTGTTTAGGGTTTAGGGTATAGGGTTTAGGGTTTTGGATTTAAGGTTTAGGGTATAGGGTTGAAGGCAGAGGTTTTAGGGTTTAGGGTTTTTGGGTTCTGGGTATATGGTTTAGGGTTTAGGGTTTAAGGTTTTTGGGGTTTAGGGTTTAGGATTTAAGGCTTTTTGGGTTTTGAGTTTAGGGTTTATGAAACAATGTTTAGGGTTTTTTGCTTTAAGGGTTTTAGGGTTTTGGGTTTAGCGTTTCGGTTTTTGGGTTTAGGGTTTTGGGTTTTATTGTTTAGGGTTTAGTTTTTAGAGATTTGGGTTTAGGGTTTGGGATTTAGGGTTTATGGTTTAGGGTTTAGCTTTATTGTTTTGGGTTTAGGGGCTTAGGGTTTAGGTTTTAGCATTTAGCGTTTAGGGTTTAGGGTTTCGGATTTTGGGTATAGTGTTTAGGGTTTAGGGTTTAGGATTTGTGGTTTAGGGTTTAGTGTTTAGGGTTTACGGTTTTGGGTTTAGGTGATAGGGTTTAGGATTTAGGTTTAAAGGTTTATGATTTAGGGTTTTGGGTTTAGGATTTAGGGTTTTTTGGGTTTAGGGTTAAGGGTTTAGGGCATATTATGTTTTAGGGTTTAGGGACTACGGTTTTGGGTTTAGGGTTTAGGGTTTGGGATTTACGGTTTCGGGTTCTTTGATTTTAGGGTTTTGAGTTTACGGTTTAGGGTTAGCGTTTAGGGTTTAGGGTTTAGTTTTTAGGGTTTAGGGTTTAGGGTTTATGGTTTAGGGTTTATGGCACACTTTTTAGGGTTTAAGATTTTTCGTTTAGCCTTTTGGGCTTAGGGGTTTAGGGTTTAGGTTTTAGGATTTAGGGTTTAGGTGTTAGGATTTAGGGTTTTTAAGGTTTAGGGTTTAGGGTTTAGGATTTAGGGGTTATGGTTTTGGGTTTAGGGTTTAGGGTTTAGGATTTAGGATTTAGTTTTCTTTTACATTTAGTATTTAGGGTATAGGGTTTCGTGTTTAGTTTTTAGGGTTTAGGGTTTAGGGTTTATCGGTATAGGGTTCTGGGTTTAGGATTTAGGGTTTAGGGTTTTAGGGTTTACGGTTTAGGGATTATTGTTTGGTTTTTAGGGTTTAGGGTTTAGGGATTAGGGTTTAAAGTTTAGGGCATAGGTTTTTGGGTTTATGGTTTAGGGTTTAGGTTTACGGTTTAGGGTTTTGGGGTTTGGGTTTTTTTTTAGGGTTTACGGTTTAGGTTTTAGGGTTTAGGGTTTAGGATTTAGGGTTTAGGGTTTAGGGTTTAAGGCATAGGTTTTAGGGTTTAGGGTTTAAAGTTTCGTTGTTTATGGTTCTAGATTTATGGTTTGGGGTTTAGGGTTTAGGGTTTACGGTGTAAGGTTTTTAGGGTTTAGGGTTTAAGGTTTTTAGGATTTACGGTTTAGGATTTAGGATTTTTTGGGTTTAGTGTTAAGGGTTTAGGGTTTATGAAGTAGGGTTTATTGTTTTTTGGTTTAAGGGTTTTATGGTTTTGGGTTTAGGGTTTAGCGTTTCGGGTTTAGGGTTTAGGGTTACGGTTTAGGGTTTAGGGGTTCGGGTTTTTTTTTTAGGGTTTAGAGTTTAGGGTTTAGTGTTTAGGGTTTAGGATTTAGGGTTTAGGGTATAGGGTTTAAGGAATAGGTTTTAGGATTTAGGGTTTAGAGTTTAGGGCCTTAGGATTTTGGGTTTATGGTTTTGGGTTTACGGTTTACGGTTTAAGGTTTTTAGGGTCTAGGGTTTAAGGTTTTTAGGCTTTAGGGTTTAGGATTTAGGGTTTTTTCGATTTAGGGTTTAAGGTTTAGGGTTTATGAAATTGGGTTTATGGTTATTTGGTTTTAGGGTTTTAGGGTTTTGGGTTTTGGGTTTGGGGTTTAGCGTTTTTGGCTTTAGGGTTTTGGGTTTTGGGTTTATGGTTTTGGGTTTAGTTTTTAGAGTTTAGGGTTTAGGGTTTTAGGGTTTTGGGTTTAGGTATTAGGGTTTAGTTTTTAGGGTTTATGGTTTAGGGTTTAGGATTTAGGGTTTATGGTTTAGGGTTTAGGTTTTAGGGTTTAGTGTTTTGGGTTTAGGGTTTAGGGGCATAGGGTTTAGGGTTTAGCATTTAGGGTTTTAGGGTTTAGGGTTTCGAACTTAGTGTTTAGGGTTTAGGTTTTAGAGTTTAGGTTATAGGGTTTAGGGTTTAGGGTCTATGGTTTGGGGTTTAGGTTTTAGGATTTGTGGTTTAGGGTTTATCGTTTAGGGTTTTGGGTTTTGGGTTTTGGGGTTAGGGTTTAGGATTTAGGTTTAAATGTTTATGATTTAGGGTTTATGGTTATTTGATTTTAGGGTTTTAGGGTTTTGGGTTTAGGGTTTGGGGTTTAGCGTTTCCGCTTTAGGGTTTTGGGTTTTGGGTTTTAAGGTTTTGGGTTTAGTTTTTAGAGTTTAAGGTTTAGGGTTTTAGGGTTTTGGGTTTAGGTATTAGGGTTTAGGATTCATGATTTAGGGTTTATGGTGTAGGGTTTAGTGTTTTGGGTTTAGGATTTAGGGGCATAGGGTTTAGGGTTTAGCATTTAGGTTTTTAGGGTTTAGGGTTTCGGATTTGGGGTTTAGGGTTTAGGTTTTAGAGTTTAGGTTATAGGGTTTAGGGTTTAGGGTCTATGGTTTGGGGTTTCGGTTTTAGGATTTGTGGTTTAGGGTTTAGGGTTTAGGGTTTAGGGTTTTGGGTTTAGGGGTTAAGGTTTAGGATTTAGGTTTAAAGGTTTATGAGTCAGGGTTTAGGGTTTAGGGTTTAGGGTTTAGGATTTAGGATTTTTTGGGTTTAGGGTTTAGGGTTTAGGGTTTATGGTTTACTTTTTGGGGTTTAGTGTTTAAGGTTTATGGTTTTGGGTTTAGGGCATAGTTTTTAGGGTTTACCATTTTGGGTTTAGCGTTTTGGGCTTAGAGGTTTAAAGTTTAGGGTGTAAGATTTGGGGTTTAGGGTTTAGTTTTTTTTTTTAGGTTTAGTGTTTGGGGTTTAGGGTTTCAGGTTTAATTTTTTGGGTTTAGGGTTTAGGGTTTAGGGTTTAGGGTTCAGGGTTTTGGGTTTAGGACTTTGGGTTTAGGATTTTGGGTTTAGGGCATAGGTTTCAGGGTTTAGGGTTTAGCGGTGTAGGGTTCTGGGTTTATGATTTAGGGTTTAGGGTTTTAGGGTTAAGGGTTTAGGGATTATTGTTTAGTTTTAAGGGTTTAGGGTTTAGGGATTAGGGTTTAGGGTTTAGGGCATAGGTTTTTGGATTTAGGGTTTAGGGGTTCGGGTTTTTTTTTTAGGGTTTAGGGTTTAGGATTTAGGGTTTTTTGGATTTATGGTTGAGGTTTTTTGGGTTTAGGGTTTAGGGTATGGATTTAGGGTTTAGCATCTAGGGTTACATTTTTAGGGTTTAGGGTTTAGGTTTTAAGGTTTAGAGTTTAGCGCTTAGGGCATTGGGTTTAGGGTTTTTTGGGTTTAGTGTTTCAGGTTTCCAGTTTTGAGTTTATTTTTTAAGGTTTAGCGTTTAGGGTTTAGGGCATAAGTTTCAGCTTTTAGGGTTTAGGGTTTATGGTTTAGGCTTTAGGGGTTTAGTGTTTAGGGTTTAGGATTTAGGGTTTAGGGTTTAGGGTTTTCTGGGTTTAGGGTCTAGAATTTTGGGTTTATGGTTTTTTGGGTTTTGGATTTTGGGTTTAGCATTTTAGGGTTTAGGGTTTAGGGTTTCGTGTTTAGGGTTTTGGGTTTGTGGTTTTTGGATTTAGAGTTTAGGGTTTAGGGTTTAGGGTTTAAGGGTTTAGGGTTTAGGATGTAGGTTTTATTGTTTAGGGTTTAGGATTTTTTGGGTTTAGGTCTAGGGTTTATGGTTCAGGGTTTAGTGTTTAGGGTTTCGAAATTAGGGTTTCAGGTTTAGGGTTTTGTGTTTAGGGTTTTTGGGTTTAGGGTTTAGGATTTAGGGTTTAGTTTTTAGGGTTTTGGGTTTACGATTTTATGGTTTAGGGTAAAGGGATTAGCGTTTAGTTTTTAGGGTTTAAGATTTAGGGTTTTTGGTTTAGGGTTTAGGGTTTAGGTTTTAGGGCTTAGGGTGTAGGGTTTAGGGTTTAGGGGGTTAGGGTTTAGGGTTTAGGTCATAGGGTTTAAGGTTTAGGGTTTTGGGTTTAAGGTTTTGGGTTTAGGGTTTAGAGTTAGGGTTTGGGGTTTAGGGTTTAGGGTTTAGTTTTCAAGGTTTAGGGTTTAGGGTTTAGGGTTTAGGGTTTAGGATTTAGGGTCTTTTGGGTTTAGAGTTTAGGGTTTAGGGTTTATGAAACAGGGTTTAGTGTTTTTTGATATAAGGGTTTTAGGGTTTTGGGTTTAGCGTTTCGGTTTTAGGGTTTAGGGTTTTGGGTTTTAAGGTTTAGGGTTTAGTTTTTAGAGTTTTGGGTTTAGGGTTTAGGGTTTATGGTTTAGGGTTTAGGTTTGGGGTTTAGGGTTTAGGGGCTTAGGGTTTAGGGTTTAGCATTTAGGGTTTTGGGTTTAGGGTTTCGGATTTTGGGTTTGGGCTTTAGGCTTTAGGGTTTAGGTTGTAGGGTTTAGGGTTTAGGGTTTAGGGTTTAGGATTTGTTGTTTTGGGTTTAGTGTTTAGGGTTTAGGGTTTAGGG
>NW_026652134.1:50000-62576 GCF_029873635.1 Malania oleifera
AGGGTTTAGGTTTTAGGGTTTAAGGTTTTAAGGTTTAGGGTTTCAAATTTAGGGTTTAGGGTTTAGGGTTTAGGGTTTAGGCGATAGGGTTTAGGGTTTAGCGTTTTGGGTTTTGGGTTTTGGGTTTTTTGGGTTTAGGGTTTAGGGTTTAAGGTTTCGGGTTTAGGGTTTAGGGTTTAGGGTTTAGGGTTTAGGGTTTAGGGTTAGGGTTAGGGTTTAGGGTTTATGGTTTTGATTTTTTTTTTCAGGGTTTGGGGTTTAGGGTTTTGGGTTTATGGTTTAGGGTTTACGGTTTAGGGGGTTTAGGGCATAGGTTTAATGGTTTAGTGTTTTTGGTTTATGGTTTTAGGGTTTTAGGTTCAGGGTTTAGGGTTTAGCATTATAGGGTTAAGGGTTTAGGGTTTTAGAATTAGTGTTTTTGGTTTAGGGTTAAGGGTTTAGGGTTTAGGGTTTTAGGGTTTAGGGTTTAGGGATTAGGGTTTAGTTTTTTGGGTTTAGGGTTTAGTGACGAGGGTTTTGGGTTTAAGATTTAGGGTTTAGGGTTTTAGAGTTTAGTGTTTAGTGTTTCGTGTTTAGTTTTTTGGGTTTAGTGTTTAGGGTTTATTGTTTCAGGTTTATGATTTAGGGTTTAGGGTTTACGGTTTAGGGCATAGGTTTCAGGGTTTAGGGTTTAGGGTTTAGTGTTTAGTGTTTCGAATTAAGGTTTTTGGGTTTAGCATTTTGGGTTTAGGGTTTTTGGGTTCAGGGTTTACGATTTAAGGTTTACGGTTTAGGGTTTAGGGCATAGGTTTCAGGGTTTAGGATTTTGGGTTTATGGTTTAGGGTTTAAGGTTTAGGGTTTAGGATTTAAGGTTTCGGGTTTAGGGTTTAGGGCATGGGTTTCAGGGTTTTGGGATTTGGGTTTATAGTTTATGGTTTATGGGTTTCGGGTTTTGGGTTTATGATTTTGGTTTTAGGGTTTAGGGTTTTTAGCGTTTAGGGTTTAGGATTTAGGATATAGAGTTTAGGATTTTTTTTGTTTAGGGTTTACGAAATAGGGTTTAGGGTTTTTTGGGTCGAGGGTTTTGGGGTTTTGGGTTTAGGGTTTTCGGTTTGGCATTATAGGGTTTAGGGTTTAGGGTTTTGGGCTTAGGGTTTGGGAATTAGGGTTTTAGGTTTATGGTTTAGGGTTTTGGGTTTAGTTTTTAGGGTCTAGCGTTTAAGGTTTTAGGATTTAGGGTTTAGGGATTAGGGTTTTGTTTTTACGGTTTAAGGTTTAGGGATTAGGGTGTAGTGTTTAGGATTTAGTGTTTAGGGTTTAGGGTTTAGGGCATAGGTTTTGGGGTTTACGGTTTAGGGTTTAGGTTTTAGGGTTACCGTTTAGGGTTTAGGGTTTATTTTTTAGGGTCTAAGGTTTAGGGTTTAGGGTTTAGGGTTTTGGATTTAGGGTTTCGGTTTTAGGGCTTAGGGCATGGGTTTTAGTGTTTAAGGATTAACGTTTAGGGTTTAGGGGACTAGGGTCGTGGGTTTAGGAGTTAGGGTTTAGGGTTTGAGGATTTTAGTGTTTAGGGTTTAGGATTTAGGGTGTAGGGTTTTTTGGGTTTAAGGTTTAGGGTTTAGGGTCTAGCGTGATAGGGTTTAGGGTTTCAAGTTTAGGGTTTTGGGTTTAGGGTTTTAGGGGTTAGGGTTTAGGGTTTTTTGGCTTTGGGGTTTAGGGTTTAGTTTTTAGGGTTTAGGGTTAAGGGTTTAGGGTTTAGTTCATAGTTTTTAGGGTTTAGGGTTTATGGCTTAGGGGTTTGGGGTTTAGGGTTTAGGATTTAGGGTTTTGGGTTTAGGGTTTTTAGGGTTTAGGGTTTAGGATTTTGGGTTTTGGGCTTTTTGGTTTTAGTGTTTAGGGTTTGGGGTTTTAAGGTTTAGGGCTTTCGGTTTCGGGTTTAGTTTTTAGTGTTTAGGGTTTGGGGTTTAGGGTTTAGGGTTTAGGGTTTAGGGCATAGGTTTGAGAGTTTAGGGTTTTGGGTTTAGGTTTTAGGGTTTTGGGGTTTAAGTTTTAGGGTTTAGGATTTAGGGTATAGGGTTTAGGGTTTCGGATTTGGGGTTTAGGTTTTAGTGTGTAGGGTTTTGGGTTTTAGCTTTAGGGTTTAGGGTTTAGTGTTTAGGTCTTAGGTTTTTAGGGCTTAGGGCTTAGGGTTTAGGGTTTTTAGGGTTTAGGGTTTAGGATTTTTTTGGTGTAGTGTTTAGGAAACAAGGTTTAGGGTTTTTTGGGTCTAGGGTTTTTTTTTAGGGTTTAGGGTTCAGGGTTTCGGGCTTAGGGTTTTGGAATTAGTGTTTTAGGTTTAAGGTTTTGGGTTTCTGGTTTAGTTTTTAGGATTTAGCGTTTAGCGTTTTAGGGTTTAGTGTTTAGGAATTAGCATTTTGTTTTATGGTTTAAGGTTTAAAGATTAGGGTTTAGGGTTTAGGATTTAGCATTTAGGGTTTAGGGTTTAGGGTTTAGGGTTTAAGGTTTATTTTTTAGGTTTAGGGTTTGGGGTTTACGATTTAAGATTTAGGATTTAGGGTTTAGGGTTTAGAATTAAGGGAATAGGTTTTAGGGTTCGGGGTTTTGGGTTTAGGGTTTAAGGGTTTAGGGTTCTGGGTTTAGGATGTAGGGTTTAGCGTTTAGGATTTAAGGTTTTTAGGGTTTAGGGTTTAGGATTTTAGGTTTAGGGTTTTTTGGGTTTAGGGTTTTTGGTTTATGCAATTGGGTTTAGGGTTTTTTGGGTTTAGGGTTTAGGGTTTAGCGTTATAGGGTTTAGGGTTTGTGGTTTCAGGTTTTGGGTTTTGGGTTTAGGGTTTAGGGTTTAGGGTTTTTTGGGTTTAGGGTTTGGGGTTTAGGGTTAGTGTTTAGGGTTTAGTTTTTAGGGTTTAGGGTTTAGGGTTTAGTGTTTAGGGTTTAAGGCATAGTTTTTAGGGTTCTGGGTTTCCGGTTTAGGGTTTAGGACTTAGGGGTTTAGGGTTTAGGGTTTAGGGTTATGGGTTTAGGGTTTTTAGGGTTTAGGGTTTAGGATTTATGGTTTAGGGTTTTTTTGGTTTAGTGTTTAGGGTTTAGGGTTTTAAGGTTTAGGGTTTACGATTTCGGGTTTTGTTTTTGGGGTTTAGGGTTTAGGGTTTAGGGATTTGGATTTAGTTTTTATTGATTAGGGTTTAGGGCGTAGGCTTGAGGGTTTAGGGTTTAGGGTTTCGGATTTAGGGTTTATTGTTTAGGGTTTAGGGCATAGATTTGAGGGTTTAGGGTTTAGGGTTTAGTTGTTTAAGGTTTAGGGTTTAGGATTTTGGGTTTAGGGTTTAGGGTTTAGGGTTTCAGATTTTGGGTTTAGGTTTTAGTGTTTAGGGTTTACGGTTTTGGCTTTAGGGTTTTGGGTCTAGTGTATAGGTTTTAGGGTTGAGGGTTTAACGTTTATGGTTTGTGGTCTTTTGGGTTTAGTGTTTAGGTTTAGGGTTTGTGGTTTAGGATTTTAGGGTTTTGGGTTTAGGGTTTAGGGTTTAGCGTTATAGGGTTTTGGGTTTCGGGTTTCGTGTTTAAGGTTTTTTGTTTAGGGTTTTAGGGTTTAGGGTTTAGTATTTAGGGTTTAGACTTTAGGCTTTTGGGGCTTGGGGTTTAGGATTTAGGGTTTAGTTTTTAGTGTTTAGGCTTTAGGCTTTAGGTTTCATGATTTATGGTTTAGGGTTAACGGTTTTGGGGTTTAGGGTTTAAGGATTAGGATTTAGGGTTTAGGGTTTAGGGTTTTAAAGTTTACGATTTCGGATTTCGGGTTTAGGGTTAAAGGTTTAGGGTTTAGGATTTAGGGTTTAGGAATTAAGGTTTGTGGTTTAGGGTTTAGGATTTAGGGTTTAGTGTTTAGGGTTTTTCGCGTTTATGGTTTAGGATTTTGAGTTTAGGGTTTAGTTTCTTGGGTTTAGGGTTTAGGGTATAAGGTTTAGGGTTTCGAATTTTCGGTTTGGGGTTTTGGTTTACGATTTAGGGTTTCAGATTTAGGGTTTTGGTTTTAGGGCATAGGTTTAAGGTTTTAGGGTTTAGTATTTAGGGGTTTAAGGTTTAGGGTTTAGGATTCCAGATTTAGCGTTTAGGGTTTAGTGTTTAGGGTGTAGGTTTTCAGGTTTTGGGTTTGGGGTTTAGAGTTTAGGGTTTTGGGTTTAGGGTGCAAGGTTTCAGGTTTAGGGTTTTGGAATTAGGGTTTTAGGTTTAGAGTTTCAGGTTTAGTCTTTAGGGTTTAGGGTTTATGGATTATTGTTTAGTTTTTAATGTTTACGGTTTAGGGATTAGGGTTTAGGGGTATAGGGTTTTGGGTTTAGGGGTATAGGGTTCTACGTTTAGGATTTAGGGTTTAGGGTTTTAGGGTTTTAGGTTTGGGATTTAGGGTCTAGGGTTTAGGATTTTTTTTTTTTTTGGTTTAGGGTTTAGGGTTTGTTGGGGGTTAGGATTTTAGGGTTTTGGGTTTAGGGTTATAGGGTTTAGGGTCTAGGGTTTCAGGTTTAGGGTTTTGGAATTAGGGTTTTAGGTTTAGTGTTTAAGGTTTAGTTTTTTGGGTTTAGGGTTTAAGGTTTAGCGATTATTCTTTAGTTTTTAATGTTTAAGGTTTGGCGATTAGGGTTTAGGGTTTAGGATTTAGGGTTTAGGGTCTATGGTTTAGGGCATAGGTTTTAGGGTTTAGGGTTTAGGGTTACGGTTTAGGGTTTAGGGGTTAGGGTTTATTTTTTTGGGTTTTAGGTTTAGGGTTTAGGGTTTAGGGTTTAAGGCATAGGTTTTAGGGTTTAGGGTTTAGGGGTTTTGGGTTCTGTGTTTAGGGTTTGGGGTTTCTGGTTTTAGGTTTTTAGGGTTTAGGGATTTTTGGGTTTAGGGTTTAGGGTTTATGAAATAGGGTTTAGGGTTTAGGGTTTAGGGTTTTTTTGGTTTAGGGTTTAGGGTTTATGGTTTAGTGTTAAAGGGTTTAGGGTTTATGGTTTAGGGTTTCGTGTTTAGGGTTTTTGGTTTAAGGTTTTAGGGTTTAGGGTTTAGTTTTTGGGGTTTAGTGTTTAGGGTTTTAGGGTTTAGGGTTTAGGGATTAGGGTTTAGTTTTTAGGGTTTAGGGTTTAGGGTTTAGGGTTTAGGGTTTATGGTTTAGGGTTTAGGGTTTAGGTTTTAGGGTTTAGTGTTTAGGGTTTAGGGTTTAGGGGCTTTCGATTTAGGGTTTAGCATTTGGGGTTTACGGTTTAGGGTTTCGGATTTAGGGTGTAAACTTTAGGGTTTAGGTTATAGGGTGTAGGGTTTAGGGTTTAGGGTTTAGGGTTTAGGATTTATGGTTTAGGGCTTAGTGTTTAGGGTTTAAGGTTTAGGGTTTTGGTGTTAAGATTTAGGGTTTAGGCATTAAGGTTTATGGTTTAGGGTTTAAGATTTAGGGTTTGGGTTTTAAGGTTTAGGATTTCAGGTTTTCTTGGTTTAGGGTTTAGGGTTTTTTGGGTTTAGGGATTAGGGTTTAGCGTCTAGGGTTTTGTTTTTAGGGTTTTGGGTTTTGGGTTTTGGTTTTAAGGTTTAGGGTTTAGGGTTTAGGGCTTAGTGTTTAAGGTTTTTTTGGTTTAGGGTTTCAAGTTTTTTGTTTTGGGTTTGGGTTTAGGGTTTAGTTTTTAAGGTTTAGGCTTTACGGTTTAAGGTTTAGGGGTTAGGATTTATGGTTTAGGGTTTAATGTTTAGGGCATAAGTTTTAGGATTTAGGGATTAGGGTTTAGTTTTTAGGATTTAGGGTTTAGGGTATAGGGTTTAGGGTTTGGGATTTTGGGTTTGGGATTTAGGGTTTAGGGTTTAGGATTTAGGATTTAGGGGTTTAGGGTTTAGGGTTTAGGGTTGTGGGTTTATGATTTAGGGTTTCAAATTTAGGGTTTTGGGTTTAGGGCATAGGTTTAAGGGTTTTGGATTTAGGGGTTTAGGGCTTAGCGTTTAGGATTCCGGAGTTAGGGTTTAGGGTTTAGTGTTTAGGGTGTAGGGTTTTGGGTTTTTGGTTTGTGGTTTAGGGTTTTGGGTTTTGGGTTTAGGGTGTAGGGTTTCGGGTTTGGGGTTTTGGAATTAGGGTTTTAGGTTTAGAGTTTAGGGTTTCGTTTTTAGGGTTTAGGGTTTAGGGATTATTGTTTAGTTTTTAATGTTTAGGGTTTAGGGAGTAGGGTTTTGGGGTATAGGGTTTAGGGTTTAGGGGTATAGGGTTCTAGGTTTAGGGTTTTTAGTCTTTCGGGTTCGGGATTTAGGATTTAGTGTTTAGGATTTTTTTTTGGTTTTGGGTTTAGGATTTAGTGTTTAGGAAAGAGGGTTTAGGGTTTTTTTGGGGTTAGGGTTTTAGGGTTTTGGGTTCGGGATTTAGGATTTAGGGTTTAGGATATTTTTTTGGTTTTGGGTTTAGGGTTTGGGGTTTAGGAAATAGGGGTTAGGGTTTTTTGGGGGTAGGGTTTTAGGGTTTTTCATTTAGGGTTTAGGGTTTAGGGTTATAGGGTTTAGGGTTTAGGATTTCGGGTTTAGGGTTTTGGAATTAGGGTTTTAGGTTTAGGGTTAATGGTTTAGGGTTTAGTTTTTAGGGTTTAGGGTTTAGTGTTTTAGGGTTTAGGGTTTAGGGATTATTGTTTAGTTTTTAATGTTTAGGGTTTAGGGATTAGGGTTTAGGGTTTAGGATTTAGGGTTTAGGGTTTAGGGTTTAGGGCATAGGTTTTAGGGTTTTGGGTTTAGGGTTTAGGGTTTTTTTTTTTTCGGTTTTGGGTTTAGGGTTTACGGTTTAGGGTTTAGGATTTAGGGTTTTGGGTTTAGGGTTTAAGGCATAGGTTTTAGGGTTTAGGGTTTAAGCTTTGGGGTTTAGGATTTAGGGTTTAGGGGTTTAGGGTTCTAGGTTTAGGGGTTAAGGTTTTTAGGGTTTAGAATTTTAGGTTTTTAGGGTTTAGGGTTACGGTTTTTTGGGTTTAGGGTTTAGGGTTTAGGGTTTAGGATTTAGTGTTTAGGGTTTTTTGGGTTTAGGGTTTAGGGTTTAGGGGCTTAAGGTTTAGGGGCTTAGGGTTTAGGGTTTGGCATTTTGGGTTTACGTTTTAGGGTTTAATGTTTTTGGGTTTAGGATTTTGGATTTAGGGTGTAGAGTTTATGGTTTAGGGTTTAGGTTATAGGGTTTAGGGTTTAGGCTTTATGGTTTAGGGTTTAGTGTTTAGGGTTTAAGGTTTAGGGTTTTGGTGTTAGGATTTAGGGTTTAGGCATTAATGTTTATGGTTTCGTGTTTAGGATTTAGGGTTTAGGTTTTAGGGTTTAGTATTTTGGGTTTTTTTGGTTTAGAGTTTAGGGTTTTGGGTTTAGGGTTTAGCGTCTAGGGTTTTTTTTTTAGGGTTTAGGGTTTTGGGTTTAGGCTTTAAGGTGGTTTAGGGTTTAGGGCTTAGGGTTTCGGGTTTTCTTTGTTCAGGGTTTCGTGTTTAGTGTTTTGGGTTTGGGTTTAGGGTTTGGTTTTTAAGGTTTAGGGTTTACGGTTTAAGGTTTAGGGCTTATTGTTTAGGGCATAAGTTTTAGGATTTAGGGTTTTGGGAATAGGGTTTTAGGGTTTTAGATTTGGGATTTAGAATTTAGCGTTTAGGATTTTTTTTTCGGTTTAGGGTTTAGGGTTTAGGGTTTAGGGTTTGTTGGGGGTTAGGATTTTAGGGTTTTGGGTTTAGGGTCTAGGGTTTCGGGTTTAGTGTTTTGGAATTAGGGTTTTAGGTTTAGGGTTTAGGGTTTAGTTTTTTGGGTTTAGGGTTTAGGGTTTAGCGATTATTGTTTAGTTTTTATTGCTTAGGGTTTGGCGATTAGGGTTTAGGGTTTAGGATTTAGGGTTTAGGGTTTAGGGTTTAGGGCATTGGTTTTAGGGTTTAAGGTTACGGTTTAGGGTTTAGGGGTTAGGGTTTATTTTTTTGGGTTTTGGGTTTAGGGTTTAGGGTTTAGGGTTTAGGGTTTAAGGCATAGGTTTTAGGGTTTAGGGTTTAGATTTTTTGGGTTCTGGGTTTAGGGTTTGGGGTTTTGGGTTTAGGGTTTTTTGGGTTTGGGGTTTCAGGTTTTTAGGGTTTAGGGTTTAAGGCTTAGGGTTTATGAAATAGGGTTTAGGGTTTAGGGTTTAGGGTTTTGGGTTTTTTGGGTTTGCGGTTTAGGGTTTATGGTTTAGTGTTTAAGGGTTTAGGGTTTTTGGTTTAGGGTTTCGTGTTTAGGGTTTTTGGTTTTAGGTTTTTGGGTTTGGGGTTTAGTTTTTGGGGTTTAGTGTTTAGGGTTTTAGTGTTTAGGGTTTAGGGATTAGGGTTTAGTTTTTAGCGTTTAGGGTTTAGGGTTTAGGTTTTAGGGTTTATGGTTTAGGGTCTAGGGTTTAGGTTTTAGGGTTTAGGGTTTAGGGGCTTTCAGTTTAGGGTTAGCATTTGGGGTTTACGGTTTAGGGTTTAAGGTTTTTGGGTTTAGGGTTTCAGATTTAGGGTGTAGAGTTTAGGGTTTGGGGTTTAAGTTATAGGGTGTAGGGTTTTGGGTTGAGGGTTTTGGGTTTAGGGTTTTGGGCTTAGTGTTTGGGGTTTAAGGTTTAGGGTTTTGGTGCTAAGATTTAGGGTTTAGGCATTAAGGTTTATGGTTTAGGGTTTAAGATTTAGGGTTTAGGATTTCAGGTTTTTTTGGTTTAGGGTTTAGGGTTTTTTGGGTTTACGGATTAGGGTTTAGCGTCTAGGGTTTTGTTTTAAGGGTTTTGGGTTTTGGGTTTTGGTTTTAAGGTTTAGGCTTTACGGTTTAAGGTTTAGGGGTTAGGATTTATGGTTTAGGGTTTAATGTTTAGGGCATAAGTTTTAGGATTTAGGGATTAGGGTTTAGTTTTTAGGGTTTAGGGTTTAGGGTATAGGGTTTAGGGTTTGGGATTTTGGGTTTGGGGTTTAGGGTTTAGGGGTTTTGGGTTTAGGGTTGTGGGTTTATGATTTAGGGTTTCACATTTAGGGTTTTGGGTTTAGGGCATAGGTTTAAGGGTTTTGGATTTAGGGGTTTAGGGCTTAGCGTTTAGCATTCCGGATTTAGGTTTTAGGGTTTAGTGTTTAGGGTGTAGGGTTTTGGGTTTTTGGTTTTGGGTTTTGGGTTTAGGGTTTTGGGTTTAGGGTGTAGGGTTTTGGAATTAGGGTTTTAGGTTTAGCCTTTAGGGTTTAGTTTTTAGGGTTTAGGGTTTAGGGTTTAGGGATTAGGATTTTGTGTTTATCGTTTAGGGTTTAGTGTTTTGGATTTAGGGTTTAGGGTTTTTTGGGTTTAGGGTTTTGGGTTTTGGGATTTGGGTTTAGGGTTATAGAGTTTAGGGTTTTGGGTTTTAGGGTTTTGGGTTTTTTGGGTGTAGGGTTTAGGGTTTTAGGGTAAAGGTTTAGGATTTAGGGTTTAGGGTTTAAAGGTGTAAGTTTTATGGTTTAGGGTTTAGGGTTTAGGGAGTAGGATTTTTTGGGTTTAGGTTTAGGGTTTAGGGTTTTAGGCTTTAGAGATTTTGGTTTAGGGTTTAGGATTTTCTGTTTAGTGTTTAGGGTTTCGAATTTAGGGTTTCGGGTTTAGGGTTTTGGGTTTAGGGAATAGTGTTTTGTTTTTAGGGTCTAGGGTCTAGGGTTTTAGGGTTTTGGGTTTAGGGAATAGGGTTTTGTTTTTAGGGTTTAGTGTTCTGGGTTTAGGATTTAGGGTTTATGGTTTAGGGGTTAGGGTTTAGGTTTTAGGGTTTGGGATTTAGGGTTTAGGGTTTAGGGGCTTAGGGTTTAGGGTTTGGGGTTTATGGTTTAGGGTTTAGCGTTTGAGGTTTTAGAGTTTAGGGTTTCGGATTTAAGGTTTAAGGTTTAGGGTTTAGGATATAGGGTTTAGGGTTTAGGGTTTAGTGTTTAGGGTTTTTTGGGTTTAGGGTTTAGGTCTTAAGGTTTCAGGTTTAGGGTTTAGGGTTTATGGTTAGGGTTTAAGGTTTAGGGTTAGGGGTTTAGTTTTTAGGGTTTAGGGTTTAGGGTTTAGGATTTAGTTTTTGGGGTTTAGGATTTAGTTTTTTGGGTTTAGGGTTTCGGATTTTGGGTTTCGGGTTTTGGGTTTTGGGTTTGGGATTTTAGGGTTCAAGGTTTAGGATTTAGGGTTTAGGGTTTTGTTTTTAGGGTTTAGGGTTTAAACTTTTAAGGTTTAGGGTTTAGGGATTGCGGTTTAGTTTTTAGTGTTTAGGGTTTAGGGTTTAGGATTTAGGGTTTATGGTTTAGGGTTAAGGGAATTTGTTTTAGGGTTTAGGGGTTAGGGTTTTGGGTATAGGGGCTTAGGGTTTAGGGTTTAGGGTTTAGGGTTTAGGGTTTAGGGTTTTATGGTTTAGGGTTTCGGATTTAGGGTCTAGGGTTTTGGGTGTAGGTTATAGGGTTTTGGGTTTAGGGTTTCAAATTTATGGTTTAGGTTATAGTTTTAAGGATTTAGGGTTTAGGGTTTAGGGTTTAGGTTTTAGGATTTAGGGGTTAGGGTTTGGGGTTTTTGGTTTAGGGTTTAGTGTTTAGGGATTAGGGTTTTTGGGTTTAGGGTTTCATGTTTAAGGTTTTTGGGTTTTAGGTTTAGGGTGTAGGGTTTAGCGATATCGGGTTTAGGGTTTAATGTTTCGGGTTTTGGGTTTTAGAATTAGGGTTTTAGGTTTAGGGTTTAGGGTTTAGTTTTTAGGGTTTAGGGTTTAGGGTTTTAGAGTTTAGGGTTTAGGGATTTGGGTTTAGTTTCTTCGGTTTAGGGTTTAGGGATTAGGATTTAGGGTTTAGGATTTAGGGGTCAAGGTTTGGGGTTTAGGGCATATGTTTTTGGGTTTAGGATTTAGAGTTACGGTTTAATGTTTAGGGTTTAGGTATTATTTTTTAGGGATTAGGGTTTAGTGTTTCGGGTTTAGGGCATAGGTTTTCAAGTTTAGGGTTTAGGGTTTTGGGGTTTAGGGTTGCGGGTTTAGGATTTAGGGTTTAGGGTTTAGGGTTTAGGGTTTAGGATTTAGGGTTTTGGGTTTTTTGGGTTTTAAGTATAGGGTTTAGGGTTTTTTGGGTTTAGGATTTTAGGATTTTGGGTTTAGGGTTTACCGTTATAGAGTTTAGGGTTTAGGGTTACGGGTTTTGGGTTTTGGGTTTAGGGTTCTAGGGCTAGGGTTGAGGATTTAGGGTTTACGTTTTAGGGTTTAGGGTTTAGGGTTTTAGGGTTTAGGGTTTAGGGATTAGGGTTTAGTTTTAAAGGTTTAGGGTTTAGGGTTTCGGATTTAGGGTTTAGGGTTTAGGGTTTAGGGTTTAGGGTTTAGCATTTAGGGTTTTAGGGTTTAGGGTTTAGGGTTTTTTGTTTTGCCTTTAGGGTTTAGGTTATAGGGTTTAGGGTTTAGGGTTTAGGTTTTAAGGTTTAAGGTTTGGGGTTTTGGGGTTAGGGTTTAGGGTTTAGGGTATAGGGTTTTTTGAGTTTAGGGTTTAGGGTTTACGGCTTAGGGTTTAGGGTTTAGTTTTTTAGGTTTAGGGTATAGTGTTTGGGGTTGAGGATTTAGGGTTTAGGGTTTAGGGTTTAGGACATAGGTTTTAGGGTTTAGGGTTAAAGGTTTTGAGTTTAGGGTTTAGTGTTCAGGGGTTTAGGGTTTAGGGTTTAGGATTTAGTGTTTAGGGTTTAGGGTTTAGGATTCATGGGTTTTGGGTTTAGGGTTTTAGAGTTTAGGGTTTAGTTTTTAAGGTTTAGGGTTTAGGGTTTTAGGGTTTAGGGATTGGGGTTTAGTTTTTAGGGTTTCGGGTTTATGGTTTAGGGGTTAGATTTTAGGTTTTAGGGTTTAAAGGTTAGGGTTTAGGGTTTAGGGGCTTAGTGTTTAGGGTTTAGGGTTTAGGGTTTAGGGTTTTAGGGTTTAGGGTTTCGGATTCAGGGTTTAGGTTATAGTGTTTAGGGTTTAGGGTTTAGGGTTTCAGATTTATGGCTTGAGGTTTAGTGTTTTTGATTTGGGGTTGAGGGTTTAGGTTTTAGGGTTTGGGGCTTTTTGTATAAGGTTTAGGGTTTATGGTTTAGGGTTTTTTGGGTTTAAGGTTTAGGGTTTAGGGTTTAGGGTTTAGGATCTAGTTTTTAGGGTTTAGGGTTTAGGGTTTAGGGTTTGGGGTTTAGGGCATAAGTTTTAGTGTTTAGGGTTTAGGATTTAGGGTTTAAGGTTTTGGGGTTTAAGGTTTAGGAGTTTAGGGTTTTGGGTTTAGGGTTTAGGGATTAGGGTTTAGTTTTTAAGGTTTAGGGTTTAGGGTTTCGGATTTAGGGTTTAGGGTTTAGGGTTTATGGTTTGGGGTATAGGGCTTCGAATTTATGGTTTAAGGTTTTTTTTTTAGGGCTTAGGGTTTAGGGTTTAGGGATTAGGGTTTAGGGTTTAGGTTTTAAGGTTTATGGTTTGGGGTGTTGGGCTTAGGGTTTAGGGTTTAGGGTTTAGGGCTTTTTGAGTTTAAGGTTTTGGTTTCAGGGTTTACGATTTTTTTGGGTTTAGGGTTTAGGGTTTATGGTTACGGTTTAGGGTTTAGGGTTTAGGGTTTAGGGCTTGGGGCTTAGGTTTTAAGGTTTTGGGTTTAGGGTTTAGGGTTTAGGGTTTAGGGTTTAGGGTTTAGGGTTTAGTTTTA
>NW_026652135.1:0-34714 GCF_029873635.1 Malania oleifera
TTAAGGGTTTAGGGTTAAGGAATTAGGGTGTTATGGTTTAAGGTTTAGGGTTTAGTCTTTCGGGTTTAGGGTTTAGGTTTTAGGGTATAGAGTTTAGGATTTAGGATTAAGGGTTTAGGGTTTTAGGCATTTAGGATTTAGTGTTTAGGTTTTTTTAGGGTTTAGGGTTCAGGATTAAGGGTTTAAGATTTTTTGGGTTTAGGGTTTTGGGATTAGGGTTTTAGGGTGTTGGGTTTGGGGTTTTGGGTTTAGGGCATGGGTTTTAGGCTTTAGGGTTTAGGGTTTAGGGGTTAGGGTTTGGGGTTTTTTTTTTTTAGGGTTTAGGGTTTTTGGTTTAGGGTTTTTTGGGTTTAGGGTTTTGGGTTTGGGGTTAGGGTTTAGGGTTTGGGATCTAGTTTTTAGGGTTTAGGGTTTAGTGTTTGGGGTTTAGGATTTAGGGTTTTGGGTTTTGGGTTTTGGGCATAGTTTTTAGGGTTTACCGGTTCTGCTTTGGGTTTCGGTTTGGGGTTTACGGGTTGCGGGTTTTTAGAGGGTTCGGGTTTAGCCTTAGGGTTTACGGCTTCTCTGTTTTGGGTTTTGTGTTTTTCTGGTATTCGTGTTTCGAATTTCCGGTTTTCGGTTTTTGGGTTTGGGGTTCTCCGGTTTTACCCGTTCTCCGGTTCGGTTTTCGGGTTTCGGGTTAGGGTTTTGGGTTTGGGACTTTACGGTTTAGGGTTTAGGAATTAGGGTGTTATGGTTTTGGGTTTAGGGTTTAGTTTTTCGGGTTTGGGGTTTAGGTTTTTGGGTTTAGGGTTTAGGGCTTAGGAATAAGGGTTTAGGGTTTTAGGCATTTAGGATTTAGGTTTTAGGGTTTAGGGTTTAGGGTTCAGGATTAAGTGTTTAGTGTTTTTTTGGTTTAGGGATTAGGGATTAGGGTTTTAGGGTTTTGGGTTTAGGCTTTACTGTTTAGGGCATAGGTTTTAGGGTTTAGGGTTTAGGGTTTCGAGTTTCGGGTTTAGGGGTTTAGGGCTCAGTTTTTAAGGTTTAGGGTTTCAGGTTTAGCGTTTAGGGTTTAGGGCATAAGTTTTAGGGTTTAGGGTTTAGGGTTTAAGGTTTAGGGGTTTACGGTTTAGGGTTTAGGATTTATGGGTTAGGGTTTAGGGTTTAGGGTTTTTAGGGTGTTGGGTTTAGGATTTAAGGTTTAGGGTTTTTTTTGTTTAGGGTTTTGTGTTTAGCATTATAGGGTTTAGGGTTTAGTGTTTTGCGTTTAGGGTTTAGGGTTTTGGGTTTAGGGTTTTTTGTTTAGGGTTTTGGGTTTAGGGTTTAGGGTTTAGGGTTTTGCGTTTTGCGTTTTGGATTTAGGGTTTCGAATTTACGGTTTTCGGTTTACGATTTTGGGTTTACGGTTTTAGGGTTCCGGGTTTAGTGTTTACGGTTTCGTTTTCAAGGTTTAGGCTTTTGGGTTTTAGGGTTTAGGGTTTGAGGATTAGGGTTTAGTTTTTAGGGTTTCAAGTTTAGGGTTTAGGGTTTAGGGTTTATGGTTTGGGGTTTAGATTTTAGGTTTTAGGGTTTAGAGGTCGAGGTTTAGGGTTTCGGGTTAAGGGTTTAGGGGAATGGGGGCTTAGGGTTTGGGGTTTTGGGTTTAGGGTTTAGGTTTTAAGGGTTTAGGGTTTCGGGTTTAGGGTTTAAGGTTTAGGTCATAGGGTTTAGGGTTTAGGGTTTTAGATTTATGGCTTAGGGTTTAATGTTTAGGATTTTTGGTTTAGGGTTTTGGGTTTAGGGTTTAGGGTTTAGGGGTTACTCTTTAAGGGTTAGGGTTTGGGGTTTTTTTTTTAGGCTTTAGAGTTTATGGTTTAGGGTTTTTGGGTTTGGGGTTTAGGGTATGGGTTTAGAGTTTGGGGTTTAGGGTTTAGTTTTTTGGGTTTAGGGTTTAGGGTTTAGGGATTTGGATTTAGGGTTTAAGCTTTAGGGGTTTAAGGTTTAGGGGTTTAGGGTTTAGGGTTTAGGGTTTAGGGTTTAGGGATTTGGATTTAGGGTTTAAGCTTTAGGGGTTTAAGGTTTAGGGGTTTAGGGTTTAGGGTTTAGGGTTTAGGGTTTCAGTTTTGGGTTTAGATTTTAGGATCTAGTTTTTAGGGTTTAGGGTTGAGGGTTTAGGATTTAGGGTTTTGGGTTTAGGGTTTAGGGTTTAGGATTTAGAGTTTAGGGTTTAGGGTTTAGGGCATACTTTTTAGGGTTTAGGGTTTTGGATTTAGGGTTTAAGGTTTAGGGGTTTAGGATTCAGGGTTTAGGGTTTAGGATTTTATGTTTAGGGTTAAGGGTTTTTTGGGTTTAGGGTTTTGGATTTACGGTTTAGGATTTTTTGGGTTTAGGGTTTAGAGTTTAGCGTTATACGTGTTAGGGTTTAGGGTTTCGGGTTCGGGTTTTGGGTTTAGGGCTCTAGGCTTTAGGGTTTAGGGTTTTTGGCATTTAGCATTTAGGGTTTAGGGTTTCTAGGGTTTACGATTCAAGATTTAGGGTTTAGGGTTTTTTGGGTTTAGGGTTTAGGGTTTAGGGAATTAGGATTTTAGGGTTTAGGGTTTAGGGTTTAGGGTTTAGGGCATAGGTTGTAGGGTTTAGGGTTTAGGGTTTAGGGTTTAGTGTTTAGGGTTTACGGTTTACGGTTTAAGGTTTCGGGTTTAGGGCATAAGTTTCAGGGTTTAGGGTTTAGGGTTCAGGGCTTAGGGGTTTAGGGTTTAGGGGTTAGGATTTATGGTTTAGGGTTTAGGGTTTAGGGTTTTATGGGTTTAGGATTTAGGGTTTAGGGTTTTTTGGGTCTAGGATTTTTGGTATAGCGTTATAAGGTTTTGGGTTTAGGGTTTCGGGTTTTGGGTTTAGGGTTTAGGGTTTTAGGGATTAGGGTTTAGGGTTTAGGGTTTCGGGTTTAGGGTTTAGGTTATAGGGTTTAGCGTTTTGGGTTTAGGGTTTAGTTGTTAGGGTTTAGGGTTTAGGATTTAGGGTTTATGGTATTTTGGGTTTAGGGTTTTCGATTTAGCGTTAAAGGGTTTAGGGTTTAGGGTTTCGGGTTTTGGGTTTTGGGTTTAGGGGTTTTATGGTTTAAGGTTTAGGATTTAGTTTTTATGGTTTTGGGTTTAGGGATTATGGTTTCGGGTTTAGGGCATAGGTTTTAGGGTTTAGGGTTTAGGATTTAAGTTTTAAGGTTTATGGGTCAAGGGTTTAGGGTTTTGGGTTTAGCATTAGGGTTTAGGATTTAGGGTTTTGTGTTTTGGATTTTTAGGGTTTAGGGTTTAGGATTTAGGGTTTAGGGTTTTTTGGGTTTAGGGAGTAGTTTTAGCGTTATATGGTTTAGGGTTTAAAGTTTCAGGTTTTTGGTTTTAGGTTTAGAGCTTTAGGGTTTTGGTGTTTGAGAATTTTGTTTTTAGGGTTTAGTTTTTAAGGTTTAGGGTTTAGGTTTTAGGGCTTTGGGTTTTGGGTTCAGGGTTTAGGATTAAGGGTTTAGTGTTTTAGGGTTTTTGGATTTTGGGTTTAGGATTAAGGTTTTAGGGTTTTTTGGGTTTAGGGTTTGGGGTTTAGGTTTTTAGGGTTTAGGGTTTAGGGTTTAGGGTTTAGGGCATAGGCTTTTGGGTTTACCGTTTAGGGTTTAGAGTTTAGGGTTTATGGTTTAGGGGTGTAGGGTTTGGGGTTCTGGGTTTAGGATTTAGGGTTTAGGGTTTAGGGTTTTTAGGGTTTAGGGTTTAGCATTTAGGGTTTAGGATTTTTTGGGTTTAGGGTTTAGGGTTTAGGGTTTTAGGGTTTTGGGTTTAGGGTTTAGGGTTTAGCGTTATATGGTTTAGGGTTTAGGGTTTCTGGTTTACGATTTTGAGTTTGGGGTTTAGGGTTTAGTTTTTAGGGTTTAGGGTTTTGGATTTAGGGTTTATTTTTTAAGGTTTAGGGTTTCGGGTTTAGGATTTAGGGTTTATGATTTACGGTTTAGGGTTTAGGGTTTAGGGCCTTGGTTTTAGGGTCTAGGTTTTAGGTTTTAGTGTTTAGGGTTCAGAGGTTTAGGGTTTAATGTTTAGGATTTAGGGTTTATGTTTTAGGGTTTAGGGCTTAAGGTTTCAGATTTAGGGTTTAAGGTTTAGCGTTTTGGGTTTAGGGTTTAGGGTTTCAGATTTTGGGTTTAGCGGTTAGGGTTTAGGGTTTAGGTATTAAGGTTTATGGTTTAGGTTTTAAGGGTTTGGGGTTTAGGGTTTTGGATTTAGGGTTTAGAGTTTAGGGTTTAGGGTTTCTGGGGTTTAGTGTTTTGGATTTAGGGTATTAGTTTTTTTGGGTTTAGGTTTTAGGGTTTTGGTTTTACGTTTTGGGGTTTAGGGTTTTCGGTTTCGTTTTTAGGGTTTAGGGTTTAGGGCTTAGGGTTTTGGGCATAGGTTTCATATGTGAAGGATTGTGCTTGTTTATTTCATCTTTCTTTGGTGAGACTGGATTATTCGTTCTATGTGAGCAACCCGAACCCCTTTTAAAATGAGTTTTCTTTTTAGATCCAAAGGGTTTATCATGATTATTCGTATTAATCTCAGGAGCAACTTTCGAATAATCATTTGTTTCTTCATCTAAGCATGCAATATTCAGTATCTTCTCAACCTTTTCTTTTCAAGAATAGCATGAAAAATTTTTAGCCCTTTTAATTGATTTGCTATTTTTTTACTCTCATTCTTTAGGCGTATTTCATGCTTAGAAGTTCCAACTAGAAACTTGTGCATTTTCAATAAGGTCTTTTCTAGTTCTTCATGTGATAGCATGCTTTTAATATTCAAATCAATACATGATTCATCAAGAGAATTACAACGGTCTTCATATGAATCACTATATGCATGCTCAATAGGACTATCACGAGGCACAAGAGATGATTCATTCCTTAATAGACTACAACATTCAATATATGAATCATCACAAACATCACTATCAAAATTATCATGATTTTCAACAGATGGTCCAGCATTTGATATGTCACAAAAACAACCATATGATTCATCGCAAGATTTTTCATAGTAAATATCGCATGAACCATTCACAGCATTATCAACAGATGATTCAGTATATGACCCAATACAGCATTCATTACATAAATCATCAGGAGGGCTAGAGTAAGAATCATATACCTCATCTTTGATGTCTAGCTCATGAATTACCTCCTCTTGATAATTTAAGCTTGGAGCATCTGGAGGAGTTACTATTTCTAATTCCTGGGATTTTCCATATTTCTTTTCCAATTTGTCCCAGATTTCCTGTGCACTTTGATATGCCACAAACTCAACAAAGATATCAGAATCTAAAGCAAGATGTAACATGTTCATGGGATTAGAGCTGATCATATTAAAATCATTTTCATGTATTTGTGCAAATCTTCCTTTGACAGTCACAAGCCAGACCCTCCAGTCTATAGATTTCAAAAATACGGTCATTTTAACTTTCCACACGGTGTAGTCGACACCATAAAATACTGGAGGACTGGAAAGTGACTGTCCCTCAACGAATGGGGATACACCAATGTGATCCATTGCGATCTTTTTACAAAAACGTTTAAGTCAAGTGCAACGAGGCTCTGATACCAATTGTTAGAATTGGTGTATTCCCAAGAGGGGGGGTGAATTGGAATTTTAAAATTTATCACCTAGGTTGAACTGGATAAATAGCAATATATACACAACCTAGGGTATGCCTATTCAATTTCCAAATGCGTAGATAAATATAATGTGAAAATTAAGTCATACGCATCATTCACCCATAACATACATGTGCGGTAAATATAAAGTGCGGAAATAAAAATGAACACACGATATGTTATCGGGGTTCGGCCAACCGTGCCTACGTCCCCGCCTCAAGCTCGCAAGCTAGAGGATTCCACTAATAGCTCACTTAAGGGTGGAGCGGCACCGTTTACAACCAGGTCAAATTAACACAGGGTTGACCTCAACCTTAACCAGGTCAAATTAACACAGGGCTGACCTCAACCTTAACCAGGTCAAATTAACACAGGGCTGACCTCAACCTTAACCAGGTCAATTAGCGGGGCTGACCTCAACCTACACGCCTTAACAGGACGACGCACCTAGCTTTCCTAACCGGGTCTAAGCCAATCCGGGACTATTCCAGGGCTAGTCTCCCTCTTCAGGCCCGTGCCTGGAAATACAATCAAAGTGTATTACAATGAACTGGTACAGTGATTGTGCTTTTAAGTAAAGCAGATATGTACCCAAATTCGCACAATAATATACACCACAAATATGAAATAATTTGTAAGCTCAATGTGGTCAATATGGTTCAACTCTCAAAGTATATTCTATCAGTGTAATGTGTACGTGAGAGTGTCGAACTAACAGTCTTTGTATCACAAGATATGTTCAACAAATAGGTTCACACAAAGATGTCAAGTCTTGTATATTTCGATCATTTAGATATTTCAAGCATGTAAGTATTAAACGATGTATATGCTTGATTTGCAAAAGACGTGTAATCTTTGTATTCAGCAAATGATATATGAGTGAAAGAATGTTGCAACAAAGATCACAATCACACAAGCAAATATCTCTTCAAAGTATTTTGCAACATAAAAGTACAATAGATATTTGAAAGTGTTTGAAAAGTTTTTGCAGACAAAAGCAAATACACTCTTCTCAAGATCTTGCAATGAAGGTGCAAGCTTAGAAGATCTAACAAGGTCTTCTTAGGAAATGCTTTATTAGCAAAAGCCTCCTAAGAATCCTAAGGTTTGGCTCTCAAGAAAATCAAACGAGTAACACAAGGAGAGCAAACCTATTAAGCAAAACACTCAATCAACTTACAAAATATGTAGGCAATGCTAGAAGGCAAGTATGAGTGGTTTGAGTAATAAAATGAGTATTATAGGGTTTTGGTTTTTCAAAGAATTTTTCCCTAATCAAGGTGGCTAATACCTTAAATCTTTGCAAATGAAGGCATATATATAGGCAAGGGAGAAAATATGACCGTTGGGGACCTATAGGGTATTATCAGAAAAGTTTAATGAAGTTTAGTGCATTTTAACCCTGTTTAGAAAAGTATTAACCACGGTAAAAATGGGAGCAACCCGAGAGGTCCGGTCGACCAAAAGTAGCTCGGTCGACCGGGACTCAAGTAGCTCGGTCGACCGAGGGCATTTTGAACTAAGGGGTCGGTCGACCGGGTAAGGGCGATTTTTGAAATCTCCGAGTTTCGGTCGACCGAGGCCTTTTTGAACTGCACGGCTCGGTCGACCGAGTTGTTGGGAATTCTCCCGAGGCGCTTTGGTCGACCGAGTTGTTGGAGTACAAAAGTGGTCGGTCGACCGGGGGGTCAAATAGTTGACTCCCAGGTGGTTCGGTCGACCGAGGTCAAATGACCTGTAAGGGGTCGGTCGACTGGGACCGGGTCAAATAGTTGACCCGGACCGGTTTCGGTCGACCGGGCCAATTTGAACTGTTTGGCTCGATCGACCGAAAGTGCACCAAGTGTGCATTTCGGTCCCGAATTGACCCAACTCAATCAATTTTAAGTGCCTAATAAACATATGTGCATATGTGTGTGTCCTAAGGCCACTTGGGGTCCAATTTTGAAGACACCGAAAAAGTCCGGTGTTGGTCGACCTTCGGTCGCCCGAAGGTACACTCTAAGGTCTTTCTATGGTTCGGTTTGAGCTTACAAAGTAAATCATTCATGTGATGTGTGTGAGCTTATTACAAACCGAAAAACCCTAATTACTATTACAGACAATTTCGCTGGAAAATATTTCAATTAAGAGTTTATGATACTGTCTTCAAGCCTTTCTTGCTTTGTGCACATCTTGATCTTGTCATTCTTGATTCCTGCACAAAAACTCAATTACCCATTAGATACAATGAGTATTTGTCATAATCAAAACCGGGCGTGACACGTAAGGTCAACAATCTCCCCCTTTTTGATGATGACAAATACGACAAGCAAAAATATAGGGTTAAGCCTAAGAAGGCTCAAAATATATGGTTAAGCCTAAGAAGGCTCCCCCTCACAATATGCATCAAATGTATTTAAATGAATAAGACCATTATTTTTGCCTTTCCATCTCCCCCTTTTGGCAACAGCAAAAAGGGCTATTTGAATTGAAAATCCTAGGCAATGGGTGACTAGTATACTTATACGTGATGGATTTTGGAAAGATATTGGAAAAATTTTGGCAGAGTGTCGTTTGTAAATTGGACTTTCCAAAAGATATCCTGTATAAGTATGACCTGTTTGAGTTTAAATCTTCTAACAATTAATCCGCAACTACTCAAACAGTTCAGTATGGTCCAATTTTTAGCAAGTGAGATATTAAACATAAATTGGACAGTTTGTGCAATGAAGGTATAAAGTGTGTGCACAATCAATATAACTGGTGATTTCAAGATGTAGATGTCATAGCAACCATAATTAAGCCAGAAATATACAAAAACCTTTGAACAATGGGACATATCATAAAACCCGTGGAAGATTTGAGTTAAGGGCACAAGGCATATGATAGTAAAAATAAGGTTTGAGCATAAATGCAGTCTAACTGATTCACATGCATTTTCACATGTTTTCAATAAGCCAGTTATATAGCGCACCACCCTTAAGATATGACATAAAATTTTAATGCATGGAAAGAACAAGTCATGTAGACAAGTAAGCACACTAGCAAGACATATGATATATCCAATATGAGTTCAGTTCTTGCTTTTATAACTGGATATAGATATGCATATATATATATATATATGTATATATATATTCCCTTTAAATATATGAAAAAAGAATTGGGGAAGTTGCTTGAAAAGAAGAGAACCTTTTATGGTTTGTCAATTATGCGCATACTCATTTATAACCAGAAAAATCATAACCATAGTGATCCAAAAATTTAAGATTTACATGCATGATCATATGGCAAATCAAGTAGCAGTGGCAATATGAACATATTTCATTCTATTTAAGCACAAGCCACACTTGATTTAAAGTACACCCAATCCCAGTGTATTTTGTGAGCAAGACAAGATGAATATTTGTTTCAGATGCTCCCCCTAAATGTATGCAAATTATGAAACAAATGCTTCACATGTATGTATATACATTTGGCACACACAAGTAATGTTTCAATTATTTGGGCAAATGTCTATAGAAAATTCGGCAGCATGCCGGCTGTAAATAGGATATTTCCCAAATATTACCTGCACAAAAACGATCTCAAACAACCAGTATTATAAAAGTAAGGCACACGAGAACCTATCATCTACCAGCAGGCAAATCTCAACAAATGCATCCGCCATGCAGTAGGCATTCTATACTACTCATGCATTTCAATACCATGCACAATTAATCACAAGAGCATGCAAGTCAAGATACTGCAGACGCATATATATATATATATATATATATATCATAAATGACCAAAGTAGTATATCAATAATATCACATGAGTATAAGATAAAGCGAAAGAGCTGTTTTATTTAGTACAGATCAGATGATATAACATAACAACAAAAAGAATCAAGGCCACGCTATCTGATCTGTGGACAACTCTGGAGTCTAGATCTCCCCTCCATCATCTCCTCCATCTTCTCCTCCATCCTCTCCTCCATCACCACCATCGGCGGCATCAAAATCAAAATCCATCGTCATCCGATCTCTCTCCTCCTGCATCTCCTGAATGCGATCACTCAGCTCACTGAAGCCAGCTGTCATAGTCCGCTCCAAGTCTATAAGGCGGCTATCAGTGGAGATGGAGTGCTGCTGGAACTCCTGCCGAAGTGCAGTAGATGACGATGCAAGATCCTGCAAGTCAGACTGTACTGATCCTCGAAACTGTATGAACATGTCTGACAAGCTGGAGATAGCAGCCATGAGATCCACCATCGATGGTTGTGGAGGCTGTGGTGGCTCCTGTGGGGCCCCAACATGTGCTACTCTAGAGGACGCCCAAACGTTCCCTACGAGCTCATACCCCATCAGTCTAAGGGTCACTCCAGAGAAGATGTCCGCTGGTCGTTTCCTCTTCAGTGAAGCCACATTTGTCCTTGTGACTCCAATATTCCTAAACAGCTTGTTCAGGATTCCCCCATATGGCATGATCACTCGGTGGCCAATCGTCTTGGCCATCATCCACCGGATAATCAAACTCGGCAGGTCCAATTTCTTCCGAGCAAAGAGGCACCACATGACGAAGCAATCCAAAAAGGAGACGTGCACTCTAGATCCCGCCTTGGGCAGGATATTATATGTGATCAGATGGTGCACGATCTTAGCCTCTAGGCTAAACTGTCTGTACTGGGGAGGATGGATCTGGCTAGCTGTGCCAGGGTCAAACATGGTCAGATTGGCGAATGTGGCTACGGTAAATCCCTGATCAAGGATCCAAGAGTTACCCACCTCGGGGCACTGAAAATCACCACGGCCAATGTCGAGGACTTCAGAGATATATTGTGCATCAAAACGCACATCTGTCCTCAGAACACGAGAAAAATACCCGTTCTCATCATTGCCAAGGTTGGCATAGAACATCCTAACGAACGTCGGGTAATGTCCCCCAGGTTGGTAGGAGATAAATGATCTCCACCCCTGATACTCGAACAAGTCTAATATATTCTGAAAGTATTGACCCATAAAGACTAAGTCGAGTATCTTACCAAGTATGACCTCCTTGGGACGGAACTCCCGTATGTACCGCATCTTGCATCTGTCAGAGAGAAAGTACTCATCCTCGGCATGTGCAAGATCTTGAGCTTCAATATGTGCCATGGGAATGATGATATGAGGCTAGAATATAAGGAAATACAAGAAGGGAATGTAAAGTCTCTCAAGGATCTCGCGCAAATGGGCTGAAAATGAAGAGATTTAACATATATATCGCAGCTCGGTCGACCAGGAGTAGATACGGTCGACCGACGCTTGAAATTCCCCAGGTACAGACACCTTTCGGTCGACCGAGGCAAAAATGAACTAGAATGGTCGGTCGACCGTAAGGGTGTATTGTGCCAGGTTTCGGTCGACCAGGGGGAAACCGAGACTTTCGGTCGACCGAGACATTTTGTTCATGAAGGTTCAGTCGACCGTGAAGGGTCAAAGTCAACATGGTCCGGTCGACCGAGGCATTTTATAACTACAGTGCTCGGTCGACCGAGCACAGTTAAATTTCCCAGTTTTTCTTGATTTTTGATCCAGAGTTCTCCCTAAGGTCCAGATTTGATGTGTAATAGCATAACCATGATTCTTAGGGGTTCTTGGTGAAGAAATATCGCTCAAGTGAGGTGTGTACCAAGATTATCACTATACCCAATGACCGCTTTTCAATCCTATCGTCATCACAACATTTTAAATGTGAGCCTCGGAACTAAGGAAATATGTCAAGAATGTATTCTCGATTTGAATTTGCTTTTCCTTGAGTTCTACAAGATTTGCTTCGCTGATTATCCATCTCATTTCCTTTTCAAGTCCTCTCTCGCTGCTTAGTAAGCAGTTAAGCCACGTATGCCACACAAATTTGCAAAATAAACAAGCATGGCATATATGTGAAGGATTGTGCTTGTTTATTTCATCTTTCTTTGGTGAGACTGGATTATTCGTTCTATGTGAGCAACCCGAACCCCTTTTAAAATGAGTTTTCTTTTTAGATCCAAAGGGTTTATCATGATTATTCGTATTAATCTCAGGAGCAACTTTCGAATAATCATTTGTTTCTTCATTTAAGCATGCAATATTCAGTATCTTCTCAACCTTTTTCTTTTCAAGAATAGCATGAAAAATTTTTAGCCCTTTTAATTGATTTGCTATTCTTTTGTTCTCATTCTTTAGGCGTATTTCATGCTTAGAAGTTCCAACTAGAAACTTGTGCATTTTCAATAAGGTCTTTTCTAGTTCTTCATGTGATAGCATGCTTTTAATATTCAAATCAATACATGATTCATCAAGAGAATTACAACGGTCTTCATATGAATCACTATATGCATGCTCAATAGGACTATCACGAGGCACAAGAGATGATTCATTCCTTAATAGACTACAACATTCAATATATGAATCATCACAAACATCACTATCAAAATTATCATGATTTTCAACAGATGGTCCAGCATTTGATATGTCACAAAAACAACCATATGATTCATCGCAAGATTTTTCATAGTAAATATCGCATGAACCATTCACAGCATTATCAACAGATGATTCAGTATATGACCCAATACAGCATTCATTACATAAATCATCAGGAGGGCTAGAGTAAGAATCATATACCTCATCTTTGATGTCTAGCTCATGAATTACCTCCTCTTGATAATTTAAGCTTGGAGCATCTGGAGGAGTTACTATTTCTAATTCCTGGGATTTTCCATATTTCTTTTCCAATTTGTCCCAGATTTCCTGTGCACTTTGATATGCCACAAACTCAACAAAGATATCAGAATCTAAAGCAAGATGTAACATGTTCATGGCATTAGAGCTGATCATATTAAAATCATTTTCATGTATTTGTGCAAATCTTCTTTTGACAGTCACAAGCCAGACCCTCCAGTCTATAGATTTCAAAAATACGGTCATTTTAACTTTCCACACGGTGTAGTCGACACCATAAAATACTGGAGGACTGGAAAGTGACTGTCCCTCAACGAATGGGGATACACCAATGTGATCCATTGCGATCTTTTTACAAAAACGTTTAAGTCAAGTGCAACGAGGCTCTGATACCAATTGTTAGAATTGGTGTATTCCCAAGAGGGGGGGGGTGAATTGGAATTTTAAAATTTATCACCTAGGTTGAACTGGATAAATAGCAATATATACACAACCTAGGGTATGCCTATTCAATTTCCAAATGCGTAGATAAATATAATGTGAAAATTAAGTCATACGCATCATTCACCCATAACATACATGTGCGGTAAATATAAAGTGCAGAAATAAAAATGAACACACGATATGTTATCGGGGTTCGGCCAACCGTGCCTACGTCCCCGCCTCAAGCTCGCAAGCTAGAGGATTCCACTAATAGCTCACTTAAGGGTGGAGCGGCACCGTTTACAACCAGGTCAAATTAACACAGGGTTGACCTCAACCTTAACCAGGTCAAATTAACACAGGGCTGACCTCAACCTTAACCAGGTCAATTAACGGGGCTGACCTCAACCTACACGCCTTAACAGGACGACGCACCTAGCTTTCCTAACCGGGTCTAAGCCAATCCGGGACTATTCCAGGGCTAGTCTCCCTCTTCAGGCCCGTGCCTGGAAATACAATCAAAGTGTATTACAATGAACTGGTACAGTGATTGTGCTTTTAAGTAAAGCAGATATGTACCCAAATTCGCACAATAATATACACCACAAATATGAAATAATTTGTAAGCTCAATGTGGTCAATATGGTTCAACTCTCAAAGTATATTCTATTAGTGTAATGTGTACGTGAGAGTGTCGAACTAACAGTCTTTGTATCACAAGATATGTTCAATAAATAGGTTCACACAAAGATGTCAAGTCTTGTATATTTCGATCATTTAGATATTTCAAGCATGTAAGTATTAAACGATGTATATGCTTGATTTGCAAAAGACGTGTAATCTTTGTATTCAGCAAATGATATATGAGTGAAAGAATGTTGCAACAAAGATCACAATCACACAAGCAAATATCTCTTCGAAGTATTTTGCAACATAAAAGTACAATAGATATTTGAAAGTGTTTGAAAAGTTTTTGCAGACAAAAGCAAATACACTCTTCTCAAGATCTTGCAATGAAGGTGCAAGCTTAGAAGATCTAACAAGGTCTTCTTAGGAAATGCTTTAAAGGTTTGGCTCTCAAGAAAATCAAACGAGTAACACAAGGAGAGCAAACCTATTAAGCAAAACACTCAATCAACTTACAAAATATGTAGGCAATGCTAGAAGGCAAGTATGAGTGGTTTGAGTAATAAAATGAGTATTATAGGGTTTTGGTTTTTCAAAGAATTTTTCCCTAATCAAGGTGGCTAATACCTTAAATCTTTGCAAATGAAGGCATATATATAGGCAAGGGAGAAAATATGACCGTTGGGGACCTATAGGGTATTATCAGAAAAGTTTAATGAAGTTTAGTGCATTTTAACCCTGTTTAGAAAAGTATTAACCACGGTAAAAATGGGAGCAACCCGAGAGGTCCGATAGACGAAAAGTAGCTCGGTCGACCGGGACTCAAGTAGCTCGGTCGACCGAGGGCATTTTGAACTAAGGGGTCGGTCGACCGGGTAAGGGCGATTTTTGAAATCTCCGAGTTTTGGTCAACCGAGACCTTTTTGAACTGCACGGCTCGGTCGACCGAGTTGTTGGGAATTCTCCCGAGGCGCTTCGATCGACCGAGTTGTTGGAGTACAAAAGTGGTCGGTCGACCGGGGGGTCAAATAGTTGACTCCCAAGTGGTTCGGTCGACCGAGGTCAAATGACCTGTAAGGGGTCGGTCGACCGGGACCGGGTCAAATAGTTGACCCGGACCGGTTTCGGTCGACCGGGCCAATTTGAACTGTGGCACGGTCGACCGAAAGTGCACCAAGTGTGCATTTCGGTCCCGAATTGACCCAACTCAATCAATTTTAAGTGCCTAATAAACATATGTGCATATGTGTGTGTCCTAAGGCCACTTGGGGTCCAATTTTGAAGACACCGAAAAAGTTCGGTGTTGGTCGACCATCGGTCGCCCGAAGGTACACTCTAAGGTCTTTCTATGGTTCGGTTTGAGCTTACAATGTAAATCATTCATGTGATGTGTGTGAGCTTATTACAAACCGAAAAACCCTAATTACTATTACAGACAATTTCACTGGAAAATATTTCAATTAAGAGTTTATGAAACTGTCTTCAAGCCTTTCTTGCTTTGTGCACATCTTGATCTTGTCATTCTTGATTCCTGCACAAAAACTCAATTACCCATTAGATACAATGAGTATTTGTCATAATCAAAACCGGGCGTGACACTTAAGGTCAACATACGGGTTTACGATTTTGGATTTAGGGTTTAGGGTTTAGAGCCTAGGGTCTAGGGTTTAGGGTTTTTTGGGTTTACGGTTTAGGGTTAATGGTTTAGGTCCTAGGATTTAGGGTTTAGGGTTCAGCGTTTAGGGTTTTAGGGTTTAGGGTTTAGGGTTTACGGTTTAGTGTTTAGGGTTTAGGGTTTAGGGCATAGGTTTTAGGGTTTAGGGTTTTTGGTTTAGGGTTTACGATTTAAGGGTTTAGGGTTTAGTGTTTAGGATTTGGGGTTTAGGGTTTGTGGTTTAGGGTTTAGGATTAGGGTTTGGGGCTTAGGGTCTTGGGTTTAATTTTAGGGTTTAGGGTTTAGGGTTTGGGGTTTAGGGTTTCGGATTTTGAGTTTAGGGTTTAGGGTTTAGTGGTTATGGCATAGGTTTTAGGGTTTAGGGTTTAGGGTTTAGGGTTTAGGGTTTAGGGTTTAGGGTTTAGGATTTAGGGGTTTAAGGTTTGGGATTTAGGGTTTATGGTTTAGTGTTTAGTGTTTTGGATTTAGTTTTTAGGGCTTAGGGTTTAGCGTTTTTGGTCTAGGGTTTAAGGTTTTCTTGTGTTTATGGTTTAGGGTTTAAGGTTTCGTGTCTAGGTTTTAGGGTTTAGGGTTTAGGGTTTTAGGGTTTATGTTTTCGGATTTAGGGTTTAGGGATCAGGGTTTAGGGTTTATGTTTTAGAGTGTACGGTTTAGGGGTTCGGGTTTGGGGTTTTTGGTTTATTGTTTTGGGTTTAGGGTTTAAGGTTTAGGGTTTTTTGGGTTTTGTGTTTAGGGTTTTGGGTTTTGGGTTTAAAGTTAGGGATTAAGGTCTAGGATTTAGGTTTTATTTTTTGGGTTTAGGGTTTAGTGTTTAGGGTTTATGGTTTAGGGATTAGCATTTAGGGTTTAGGGTTTAGGGTTTAGGGCATAGGTTTTAGGGTTTAGGGTTTAGGGTTTAGGGTTTAGGGTTTAAGGTTGAGGGGTTTAGGGTTTAGGGTTTAGGGTTTAGGGTTTAGTGTATAGGTCTTAGGGTTTAGGGTTTAGTGTTTAGGGTTTAGGGGTTTAGGGTTTAGGGTTTAGGGTTTAGGGTTTAGGGTTTAGGGTTTAGGGTTTACAGTTTACAGTTTAGTGTTTAGGGTTTAGTGTTTAGGGTTTAGGGTTTTGTTTTTAGGGCTTAGGGTTTATGGTTTTAGGGTTTAGGGTTTAGGATTTGGGGTTTAGTGTTTAGGGTTTAGGATTAAGTGTTTAGGGTTTAGGGTTTATCATTTTGGGTTTAGGGTTTATCATTTAGGGTTTGGGGCATTGGTTTGAGGGTCTAGGGTTTAGGGTTTGGGGCATTGGTTTGAGGGTCTAGGGTTTAGGGTTTAGAGTTTAGGGGTTGAGGGTTTAGGGTTTAGGATTTAGGGTTTATGTTTTATTGTTTAGGGTTTAGGGTTTCAGATTTAGTGTTTAGGGTTTAGCGTTTACGGTTTAAGGTTTAGGATTTAGGGTTTAGCGATTAGGCTTTAGGGTTTAGGTATTAAGGTTTATGGTTTAGGGTTTAAGGGTTTAGGGTTTAGGGTTTAGGATTTAGGGTTTAGGGTTTAGGGTTTTTGGGGTTTAGGGTTTTGGATTTAGGGTATAAGGTTTTTTGGGTTTAGGTTTAGGGTTTAGGGTTTTAGGGTTTGGGGTTTAGGGTTTAGGGTTTAGTTTTTAGGGTTTAGGGTTTAGGGTTTAGGGTTTAGGATTTCGGATTTAGGGTTTTGGGTTTTGGGCATAGGTTTTTAGGGTTTAGGGTTTAGGGTTTAGTTTTTATGGTTTATGGTTTAGGGTTTGGGGTTTAGGGTTTAGGATTTGGGGTTTAGGTTTTAGGGTTTAGGTTTTAGGGTTTAGGGCATAGGTTTTTGCGTTTTGGGGTCTAGGGTTTAGGGGTTTGGGGTTCTGGTTTTAGGATTTAGGGTTTAGGGTTTAGGGTTTATAGGGTTTAGGACTTAGAATTTAGGGTTTATGGTTTTTTGGGTTTAGGGTTTAGGATTTTTGGTTTAGGGTTTTTTGGGGTGAGGGTTTAGGTTTTAGTGTTTTAGGGTTTAGCGTTATGTGGTTCAGGGTTTCGGGTTTTGGGTTTTTGGGTTTAGTTTTTAGGATTTAGGGTTTAGTTTTCAGGGTTTAGGTTTTGCGGTTTAGGGTTTTTGATTTAGGGTATAGGGTTTAGGGTTTAGGGTTCAGGATTTAGGGTGTAAGGTTTTTTGGGTTTGGGGTTTAGGGGTTTGGGTTTAGGGTTTTAGGGTTTAGGGTTTAGGGTTTACTTTTTAGGGTTTAGGGTTTAGGGTTTTAGGGTTTAGGGTTTAGGATTTAAGGGTTAGTTTTTAGGGTTTAGGGTTTACGGTTTAGGGTTTAGGGTTTATGATTTAGGGTTTAGGGTTTAGGGTATAGGGTTTAGTGTTTATGGTTCAGGGTTTAGGGTTTATGGTTTTTTGGGTTTAAGGTTTAGGGTTTAGGGTTTAAGGTTTAATGTTATAGGGTTTTGGGTTTAGGGTTTTGGGTTTAGGATTTTTGGGTTTTCGATTTAGGGTTTATGGTTTAGTTTTTAGGGTTTTGGGTTATAGGTTTTAGGGTTTTGGATTTAGGGTTTAGTTTTTAGGGTTTAGGGTTTAGGTTTTTTGATTTAGGGTTTAGGCCTTAGGGTTTATGATTTAGGATTTAGGGTCTACGGTTCCGGATTTAGGGTTTAGGGTTTTTTAGGTTTAGGGTTTAGTTTTTAGGGTTTAGGGTTTTACGAATTTGGGTTTAGGGTGTAGTTTTTAGGGTTTAGTGTTTAGGATTTTAGGGTTTGGGGTTTAGGATTTAGGGTTTTCTTTTTAGGGTTTAGGGTTTACGATTTAGGGTTTATGATTTGGGGTTTAGCGTTTTGGGTTTAGGGTTTAAGGTTTAGGGTTTAGAGTTTAGGGTTTAGGATTTGGGGTTTAGGGTTTTTTTGCTTAAGGGTTTGGGGTTTTTGGTTTTAGGGTTTAGGGTTTAGGGTTTAGAGTCTAAGGTCTACGGTTTAGGAGTTTTTGGGGTTATGATTACGGTTTTGGGGTTTAGTGTTTAGGTCTTAGGATTTAGGGTTTAGGGTTTAGGATTTTAGGGCGTAGGGTTTTTGGTTTCGGATTTAGGGTTTAGGGTTTTTAGGATATAGGGTTTAGGATATAGGGTTTACTTTTTAGGGTTTAGGGTTTACGATTTAGGGTTTAGTGTTTATGATTTAGGATTCAGGGTTTAGGGTGTAGGGTTTAGGGTTTAGGGCTTAGAGTTTATGGTTCAGGATTTTGGGTTTAGGATTTTTTGGGTTTAGGGTTTAGGGTTTAGGATTTATGGTTTTGGGTTTAGGGTTTATGGTTTATGGTTTAGAGTCTACGGTCTAGGGTTTAGGTTTGAAGGTTTAGGGTTTAGGGTGTAGGTTTCCATGTTTAGAGTTTACGGTTTAGGGTTTAGGGGTTTAGGGTTTAATGTTTAGGAATTTGGGTTTAGGGTTTAGGGTTTAGTATTTAAGGTTTTTTGGGTTTAGTGTTTTGGGTTTGGGGTTTAGGGTTTAGGGTTTAGGATTAGGGTTTTAGGTTTAGTATATAGGGTTTAGTTTTTATGGTTTAGGGTTTAGGGTTTAGGATTTAGGGTTTAGTTTTTCAGGTTTAGGGTTTTGGGTTTAGGGTTTAGGGTTCAATGCTTAGGGTTTAGGGTTCAAGATTTTTGGTTTAGGTTTTTTTGGGTTTAGGGTTTAGGGTTTGGTGTTTAGGGTTTAGTGTTTAGGGACTAAGGTTTAGGGTTTTTTGGGTTTAGGGCTTAAGGTTTTGGATTAATGTTTAGGGTTTAGGGTTTAGGGTTTGGGGTTTTGTTTTTAGGGTTTAGGGTTTAGGGTTTGGGGTTTATGATTTAGGGTTTAAGGTTTAGGGTTTAGGGCATAGGGTTTAGGGTTTAAGGTGTAGGATATAGAATATAGGGCTTAGGGTTTAGGGTTTAAGGATCACTTGTTTAGGGTTTAGGTTTTAGGATTTAGGGTTTAGGGTTTAGGGTTTAGAGTTTAGAGTCTAGGGTCTACAGTTTAGGAGTTTTTAGGGTTATGATTTAGGTTTTGGGGTTTAGTGTTTAGGTCTTAGGATTTAGGGTTTAGGGTTCAGGGTTTAGGGTTTGAGGGTTTAGGGCTTCAGATTTAGGTTTAGGGATTTAGGGTTTTTGCTTTGGGGTTTAAGGGGTTAGGGTTTACTGTTTAGGATTTAGGGTTTAGGGTTTAGGGTTAAGAGTTTAAGGTTTAGAATTATGGTTTTGTGTTTTGGGTTTAGGGTTTAGTTTTTAGGGTTTAGGTTTCAGGGTTTAGGGTTTAGGGTTTCATATTTTTGGTTTAGGGTTTAGGGTTTAGGGGTTAGGGCCTAGGTTATAGGGTTTAGGGTTTAGGGTTTAGGGTTTAGGGTTTAGGGTTTAGGGGTTGAGGGTTTAGGGTTTAAGATTTAGTGTTTAGGGTTTAGGGTTTAGTGTTTTGGATTTAGTGTTAAGGGTTTAGGGTTTAGCGTTTAGGGTCTAGTGTTTAGGGTTTTCTTGTGTTTTGGGTTTGGTGTTTAGGTCTTAGGGTTTAGGGTTTAGGGTTTAGGGTTTAGGGATTAGGGTTTTAAGGTTCATGTTTTCAAATTTAGGGTTTAGGATTTATATTTTAGGGTGTAGGGTTTAGGGGTTAGTGTCTGGGTTTTTTTGTTTAGGGTTTAGGATTTGGGGTTTAGGGTTTTTTGGGTTTAGGATTTAGGGTTTAGGGTTAGGGTTTAGGGTTTTGGATTTAGGGTTTAATTTTTAAGGTTTATGGTTCAGGGTTTAGGATTTAGAGTTTAGGGTTTCGTGTTTAGGGTTTAGGGTTTAAGGTTTAATGTATAGGTCTTAGGGTTGAGGGTTTAGAGTTTAGGATTTAATGTATGGGTCTTAGCGTTTAGGGTTTAGTGTTTAGGGTTTAGTGTTTAGTTTTTAGGCTTTAGGGTTTAGGGTTTTAGGGTTTGGGGTTTAGGATTTAGGGTTTAGTTTTTAGGGTTTAGGGTTTATCATTTAGGGTTTAGGGTTTACACTTTAGGGCATAGGTTTGAGGGTCTAGGGTTTAGGGTTTAGGGTTTAGGGCATAGCTTTGAGGGTCTAGGGTTTAGGGTTTAGGGTTCAGAGGTTTAGAGTTTGGGGTTTAGGACTTACGATTTATTTTTTAGGGTTTAGGATTTAGGGTTTCTGATTTATGGTTTAGGGTTTAGGGTTTAGGGTTTTGGATTTAGGGTTTAAGGTTTTTTGGGTTTAGGTTTAGGGTTTAGGGTTTTGAGGTTCAGGGATTAGGGTTTTGTGTTTAGCTTTTAGGGTTTAGGGTTTCGGATTTAGGGTTTCAAATTTAGGGTTTAGGGTTTTTGGTTTTGGGCATAGGTTTCAGGGTTTAAGGTTTAGGGTTTAGGGTTTTGGGTTTTGGGTTTAGGGTTTAGGGTTTAGGGTTTAGGGTTTAGGGTTTGCGGTTTAGGGTTTAGGATTTAGGGTTTAGGGTTTAGGGTTTAGGGTTTAGTTTTTAGGGTTTAGGGTTTAGGGTTTAGGGTTTTAGGCTTTAGGCTTTAGGATTTAGGGTTTAGGGTTTACGGTTTAGGTTTTATGATTTAGGGTTTAGGGTTTAGGGCTTAGGGGTTAGGGTTTAGGGTTTAGGGTTCCGGATTTAGGGTTTTGGGTTTTTTGGGTTTAGGGATTAAGGTTTTGGGGTTAGGGTTTTAGGGTTTGGGGTTTAGGGCTTAGGGTTTAGCTTTTAGGGTTTTGGGTTTTGGGTTTCAGGGTTTAGGGTTTAGGATTTAGGGTTTAGTTTTTAGGGTTTACGGTTTAGGATTTAGGTTTTATGATTCAGGGTTTAGGGTTTAAAGTTTTAGGTTTTGGGTTTATGGATCAGTATTTAGGGTTTAAGGTTTTTTGGGTTTAGGTTTTAGGGTTTTGGTTTTAAAGTTTTGGGTTTAGCGTTATAGTTTTTAGGGTTTTGGGTTTAGGGTTTTAGGGTTTTCGATTTAGGGTTTAAGCTTTTGTTTTTAGGGTTTAGGGTTTTAGGGTTTGAGGTTTAGTTTTTTTTTGTTTAGGGTTTAGGGTTTAGGGTTTATGATTTAGGGTTTAGGGTTTAGGGTTTAGGGTTTTTTGGGTTCAGGGTTTAGGCTTTTTGGTATAGGGTTTTACGGTTTAGGGTTTAGGGTTTAATTTTTAGGGTTTCGGGTTTAGGATTTTTTGAGAGTTTAGGGTTTAGGATTTAAGGTTTATTTTTTAGGGTTTACGGTTTACGATTTTGGGTTTATGATTTAGGGTTTAGGGTTTAGGGTTTATGGTTTAGGGCTTAGGGTTTAGGGTTTAGGATTTAGGGTTTAACATTTTTTTGTTTTGGGGTTTATCGTTTTGGGTTTAGGGTTTAGGGTTTAGTTTTTAGGGTTTAGGATGTAGGATTTTAGGGTTTATGGTTTAAGATTTAAGGTTTAGTTTTTGGGGTTTAGGGTTTACTGTTTGGGGTTTAGGGTTTATGATTTTGGGTTTAGGGTTTAGTTTTTAGGGTTTAGGGCTTAGGGTTTATGGTTCAGGATTTAGGGTTTAGGGTTTTTTGGGTTTAGGGTTTAGGGTTTTCGATTTAGGGTTTAGGGTTTAGCGTTATTGTGTTTAGGGTTTAGGGTATAGGGTTTTGGTTTTAGGGTTTAGGGTTTAGGGTTTAGGGTTTTAGGGTTTAGGGTTTAGGATTTAGGGTTTAGTTTTTAGGGTTTAAGGTTTAGGGTTTATGATTTAGGGTTTAGGTTTTAGGGTTTAGGGCATAGGTTTTATGGTCTAGGGTTTAGGGTTTAGGGTTTAGGGTTTAGGGTTTAGGGTTTAGGGGTTTAGGGTTTAGGATTTAGGGTTTTGGGTTTAGGGTTTATGGTTTTAGGGATTAGGGTTTCGTATTTAGGGTTTAGGGTTTAAGATTTAGGGTTTAGTGGTTATGGTTTAGGGTTTATGTATTAAGGTTTAGGATTTAGGTTTTAGGGTTTTTTAGGTTTTGGTTTTGGGTTTTGGGTTTTAGGGTTTAGGGTTCAGTGTTTAGGGCATAGGTTTTAGGTTTTAGGGTTTGGGGTTCGGGGTTTAGGGTTTAGGGTTTAGTGTTTTATTTGTTTAATATTTCGGTTTAGGGTTTAGGGTTTACAATTAGGGTTTTGGGTTTAGGGTTTAGGGTTTAGTTTTTAGGGGTCAGGGTTTAGGGTTTAGGGTTTCGGATTTTGGGTTTAGGGTTTAGGGGTTAGGGCATAGGTTATAGGGTTTAGGGTTTAGGATTTAGGGGTTTAGGGTTTAGGGTTTAAGATTTAGTGTTTATGGTTTAGGGTTTAGTGTTTCGGATTTAGTGTGAAGTGTTAAGGTTTCAGCGTTTAGGGTCTAGGGTTTAGCGTTTTCTTGTGTTTTGGGTTTGGTGCTTAGGTCTTCGGGTTTAGGGTTTAGGGTTTAGGGATTAGGTTTTTAGGGATCATGTTTTCGGATTTAGGGTTTAGGGTTTATGTTTTAGGGTGTAGGCGTTAGGGGTTAGTGTCTGGGGTTTTTGGTTTAAGGTTTTGGGTTTAGGGTTTAGGGTTTTTTGGGTTTAGGGTTTAGGGTTAGGGTTTGGGGTTTAGGGTTGGGGTTTAGGGTTTAGGACTTAGGGTTTAATTTTTTGGGTTCATGGTTCAGGGTTTAGGATTTAGGGTTTAGGGTTTGGGGTTTAGGGCATAGGTTTTAGGGTTTAGGGTTTAGGGTTTAGGGTTAGGGTTTACGGTTTAGGGTTTAGTTTTTAGGGTTTAGGGTTTAGGGTTTGCAGTTCAGGATTTAGGATTTAGGGTTTAGGTTTTAAGGTTTAGGGTATTGGTTTTAGGGTTTAGGGTCTAGGGTTTAGAGGTTTAGGGTTCTGGGTTTAAGATTTATGGTTTACGGTTTAGGGTTTGGGGTTTTTAGGGTTTAGGGTTTAGGATTTAGGTTTTGGGGTTTTTTGTGTTTAGGGTTTAGGATTTTTGGTTAAGGGTTTTTTGGGGTTAGGGCTTAGGGATTTTTGTTTTAGGGTTTTGGGCTTAGGGTTTAGGGTTTAGCGTTTTAGGGTTTTGGGTTTCGAGTTTTGGGTTTTGGGTTTAGGGTTTTTCGGTTTAGTGTTTAGGGTTTAGGGTTTAGTTTTTAGGGTTTAAGTTTTAGGGTTTTAGGGTTTAGGGTTTAGGCTTTAGGATTTAGGGTTTAGGGTTGACTGTTTAGGGTTTATGATTTAGGGTTTAGGGTTTTTTGGGTTTAGGGTTTAGGTTTTCAGGTTTCGGGTTTTATGGTTTAAGGTTTAGGGCTTAGGGTTTATTTTTAGGGTTTAGGGTTTAGGGTTTCAGGGTTAGGGTTTAGGATTTAGGGTTTCTTTCTTAGGGTTTACGGTTTAGGTTTTAAGGTTTACGATTCAGGGTTTAGGGTTTAGGGTTTATGGATCAGGATTTAGGGTTTAGGGTTTTTTCGGTTTAGGGTTTAGGGTTTTGGTTTTAAAGTTTAGGGTTTAGCGTTATAGTCTTTAGGGTTTAGGGTTTAGGGTTTTTGGTTTAGGGTTTTAGGGTTTTCGGTTTAGGGTTTAAGGTTTAGTTTTTAGGGCTTAGGGTTTAGGATTTATGGTTTAGTTTTTTTAGTGTTTGGGGTTTTGGGTTTTGGGTTTATGATTTAGGGTTTAAAGTTTAGGGTTTATGATTTAGAGTTTAGGGTATAGGGTTTAGGGTTTAGGGTGGAGGCTTTTTTGGGTTTAGGGTTTGGGCTTTTGGGTTTAGTGTTTTACAGTTTAGGGTTTAGGGTTTAGGGTTTAGTTTTTAGGATCTAGGGTTTAGGGTTTTAGGGTTTAGGGTTTAGGATTTAAGGTTTAGTTTTTAGGGTTTACGATTTATGGTTTAGGGTTTATGATTTAGGGTTTAGGATTTAGAGTTTATGGTTTAGGGCTTATGGTTTAGGATTTAGGATTTAGGGTTTAGGGTTTTTTTAGTTTTGGGTTTATGGTTTTGGGTTTAGGGTTTTTGGGTTTAGGGTTTAGGGTTTAGTTTTTAGTGTTTAGGGTTTAGGATTTAAGGGTTTATGGTTTAGGATTTAGGGTTTAGTTTTTGGGGTTTAGGGTTTATTGTATTGGGTTTAGGGTTTATGATTTTTGGTTTAGGGTTTAGGGTTTGGGGTTTAGGGCTTAGGGTTTATGGTTCAGCATTTAGGGTTTAGGGTTTTTTGGGTTTTGGGATTAGGGTTTAGGATTTAGGCTTTAGCATTATAGTGTTTGGTGTTTTGGGTTTATGGTTTACGATTTTAGGGTTTAGGGTTTAGGGTTTAAGGATTAGTTTTTGGGGTTTAGAGTTTTAGGGTTTAGGGTTTAGAATTTTGGGTTTAGTTTTTAGGGTTTAGGTTTTAGGGTTTATGATTTAGGGTTTAGGTTTTAGCGTTTAGGGCATAGGTTTTATGGTCTAGGGTTTAGGGTTTAGGGTTTAGGGTTTATGGTTTAGGGTTTAGGGTTTAGGGTTTAGGGTTTAGGATTTAGGGTTTAGGGTTTAGGATTTAGGGTTTAGTTTTTGGGGTTTAGGGTTTACTGTATGGGGTTTATGGTTTATGATTTTGAGTTTAGGGTTTAGGGTTTGGGGTTTAGGGTTTAGGGTTTATGGTTCAACATTTAGGGTTTAGGGTTTTTTGGGTTTTGGGATTAGGGTTTTGGGTTTAGGGTTTAGGGTTTAGCATTATAGTGTTTAGGGCTTAGGGTTTAGGGTTTAAGGTTTAGTTTTTAGGGTTTAGGATTTAGAATTTAGTTTTTAGGGTTTAGGGTTTAGGGTTTATGATTTAGGGTTTCGGGCATAGGTTTTATGGTCTAGGGTTTAGGGTTTAGGGTTTAAGATTTAGGGTTTAGGGTTTAGGGTTTAGGGTTTTAGGGTTTTGGGTTTCGTATTTAGGTTTTGGGGTTTAGGATTTAGGGTTTAGCGGTTAGGATTTAGGGTTTAGCGGTTAGGTTTTATAGTTTTTTGGGTTTTGGTTTAAGGTTTTGGGTTTTAGGCTTTAGGGTTTAGGGTTTTGGGTTTAGGGTTTAGGGCATAGGTTTTAGGGTTTAGGGTTTAGGGTTTGGGGTTGAGGGTTTAGGATTTTATTGTTTAGGGTTTTGGGTTTAGGATTTATGGTTTAGGGTTTAGGGTTTAGGGTTTTAGATTTGGGGTTTAGGGTTTAGGGTTTAGCGTTTGGGGTCTAGGGTTTAGTGTTTTTTTTTCTTTTCGTGTTTAGTGTTTAGGGTTTAGGGTATAGCGTTTAGGTCTTAGGGTTTAGGGTTTATGGTTTAGGGTTTTAGTGTTTATGTTTTCGGATTGAAGGTTTAAGGTTTTTGTTTTAGAGTTTAGGGTTTATGGCTTAGGGTTTAGGGGTTAGGGTTTGATGTTTTTGGTTTAGGGTTTTGGGTTTTTTTGGGTTTAGGGTTTGGGGTTCAAAGTTTAGGGTTTAGGGTTAGGGTTTTGGGTTTAGGGTTTAGGGTTTAATTTTTTGGGTTTAGGGTTTAGGGTTTATGGTTTAGGGTTTAGGATTTAGGGTTTAGGGTTTAGGGCATAGGTTTTAGGGTTTAGGGTTTAGGGTTTTGGGTTTTGGGATTAGGAGTTTAGGGTTTTGGGTTTAGGGTTTAGTTTTTTGGGTTTTGGGTTTTGGGTTTTAAGGTTTAGGGTTTAGGGCATAGGTTTTAGGGTTTATGATTTTTGGTTTTGGGTTTTGGGTTTAGGGTTTTTGGGTTTAGGGTTTAGGGTTTAGGGTTTAGGTTTTAGGGTTTAGGGTTTAGGGTTTTAGGTTTTAGGGTTTAGGGTTTATGGTTTAGGGTTTTGGGTTTATTATTTAGTGTTTAGGGTTTAGGGTTTAGGGCATAGGTTTTAAGGTCTAGGGTTTAGGGTTTAGGGTTTAGGGGTTTCAGGTTTAGGGTTTAGGATTTAGGGTTTTGGGTTTTGGGTTTTGGGGTTTAGGGTTTCGTATTTTGGGTTTAGGGCTTAGCTGTGACGACCTGCTCATTTTGCATATTTTTTTTAATAATAATATCAACGTCATACATTCCAGCTCAGCAGGTCATAATCCTCCTGGACCCGTGGGTACCAAGGGTATATAAGAATATATATAGAAGAAGCGTAAGCAGCAGAAAACATACAGACATATACATCTCAATGTCATATATCACAATATACCAGAGCTACTACAATCTCTGTATCTCAGAATATACATCACAAAAATCAGATATAGGGACATTCCCCACAAAATTTAACTATCCCTACAAAACTTACCTTTCAAAAAGGGCAATTAAACAGCACTAGATCAGCGGAGCTTTTCCCGCTCTCCTATCTAGGGCTCCTAAAAAGTTTATAAGATTTAGGGGTGAGACACCTCTCAGTAAGGGAAATAAACTAATACTAGTGTATGGCAACATGAGTATTCTGTGTTCTACATATACCATACATAACATATTCAGTACTGTTTCGTCAAATCTAGAAAAAAAAAACATATATATATATATATCAACACATTGTAGAACATACTGCATTTTCATAAGCATATCTCATCTCATATAGCAATAATAACATAAAACAATCCTGGTAGGTTAGCTGGCTATTATCATGTATTACCCCCACATGATTGGGTTGTGTGCCCCGAAGGCAGGACCTGACAATGGTTGGCCAACCACTACCAAGTCAAACAGTAGTCTGCAGGTCCGATGGGTCTGCCAGACTTGGTCCGTACACGAGGGACGATCACAGCACACCTCTTTAATAACCACATCGACCATCCAATCTCACACCACTCCGTATAACGGCATTAACACAAATATCATGATCACGAAGACCATGGACACATAGCAACGGTACCGTGCAAGTGCTAGCCTAGACCAAGCACACCAGGTTCTGATATCATATACATATACTAAAATCGTGATACATGATTATCTCATATAATTAATTATCAAATCAATCATATCATTGGCACATATACGTATATCATGAAAATCATCGGCCCGTACGCCGATATTACACATTTTATCATAGTTCGGCCCGTACGCCGGCAAATCATAGCATAGCCCGTACGCTGGCAAATCACATCACATAGCATGGCCCGTACGCAGGCAAATCATAGCACAGCCCGTACGTTGGCAAATCACATCTACATAGCACGGCCCGTACGCCGGCAAATCATATAAAATCCTAGCCCGTACGCCAATTTTTCCATCATAAAAATCCATATCATCCACATTCCCAGAAAACAGTATTTCACAACATTTTTACTCATGCCACACAAATAGATTTTCACATATTCAACATACGATCATTTTCACAGTATTTTACAAATATAAATCATATATATATAAATATATTTATATTTCCTGAAACCAGATGCTAAATATACATATACATGCATTTTCTCAAAACGAAACTAGCTTAGTTTATCCCCTTACTTGATTCCTCGAAAGCCCCTAATAAAACTGCCCCGCACCCATAGGGTTCCTAACTCAACACCCTGAAAATGAAAACTCCCAGTATTAAAGTTCAGTATTTCTAAGCGTATAACACTTCCTACAACTATCACAACTCTAAATAATGAGTAAAAAGTCTTACCCTGGATTTGGGATGGTTTCCAACTTGCTTTCACTAACGATCCGCTCTAGCATATTTGGAGAGAACTTTCCCAGGAGCGTCGTGGTGACTTCGGATTGTCGATCCGGCGTAAATTTGGCCCAAAATCGACGAAAGAAAGAGGGAGAACCGAAGGGGAGAGAGAGAGAGGATAAATTTCTTAATCCTTAAGTAAAATGCGAATTTTCCCATATTTATAGCCAGGGGATTTCATCGACGAGTTACGTCATTCATCGACGAATCCTTCATTAATTTCGTCGACGAAATTCAATCGGCTCAAAACCACCCTCTCAGTATTTCTTCGTCAACGAATCCCTGTATTCATCGACGAATCCCCTGTATTCGTCGACAAAGCTCTGCTGATTCCCTTTCCATTATTCCTTCCAAGGTTCAATGTCGTCGACGAACGTCGACTGCTTCCTTCTGTTTCTGGCTTCCATTTCCCTTTTTTTATTATTTAAATACCATTTTTATTCGGGTCTTTACATTAGGGTTTAGGGTTTAGGATTTAGGGTTTAGCGGTTAGGGTTTAGGGTTTAGGTATTAAGGTTTATGGTTTAGGGTTTAAGGGTTTAGGGTTTAGGGTTTAGGATTTAGGGTTTAGGGTTTAGGGTTTAGGGTTTAGGGTTTTTGGGGTTTAGGGTTTAGGATTTAGGGTTTAGGGTTTTTTTGGTTTTGGTTTAGGGTTTAGGGTTTTAGGGTTTAAGGTTTAGGATTTAGGGTTTAGCTTTTAAGGTTTAGGGTTTTCGATTTAGGGTTTAGGGTCTATGATTTAGGGTTTAGTGTTTAGGGTTTAGGGTTTAGGGTTGAGGATTTAGGGCTTAGGGTTTTTTCGGTTTAGGGTTTAGGATTTTGGGTTTAGGGTTTAGCGTTATAGGGTTTAGGGTTTAGGGTTTACGATTTAGGGTTTAGGGTTTAGGGTTTAGGGCATAAGTTTTATGGTCTAGGGTTTAGGGTTTAGGGTTTAGGGTTGAGTGTTTTAGGGTTTAGGGTTTAGGGTTTAGGGTTTAGGATTTAGAGTTTAGCGGTTAGGGTTTAGGGTTTAGGTATTAAAGTTTAGGATTTAGGGTTTAGGGTTTTTTGGGTTTTGGTTTAGGGTTTAGGGTTTAGGGTTTAGAGATTAGGGTTTTAGGTTTAGGGTTTCGGGTTCGATTTTTATGGCTTAGGGTTTAAGGTTTAGGGTTTTGAATTTAGGGTTTAGGGTTTAGGGTTTAGGGTTTAGGATTTTGGGATTTAGGGTTTTGGGTTTAGGATTTACGGTTTAGGGTTTAAGTTTTAGGGTTTCGAATTTAGGGTTTAGGGCTTAGGGTTTAGCGTTTAGGGTCTAAGATTTAGGGTTTTTTTGTGTTTAGTGTTTAGGGTTTAGGGTTTAGTGTTTAGGGCTTAGGATTTAGGGTTTAAAGTTTTAAGGTTTATGTTTTCGGATTTAGGGTTTAGGGTTTAGGTTTTAAGGGTTAGGGTTTTGGGTTTTGGGTTTAGGGCATAGGTTTTAGGGTTTAGGGTTTAGGGTTTAGGGTTTAGGGGTTTAGGGTTTAGTGCTTAGGATTTAGGGTTTAGGGTTTAGAGTTTTTTGGGTTTAGTGTTTCGGGTTTTGGTTTTAGATTTTAGGTTTTAGGATAAGGGTTTTAGGTTAAGGGCTTAGGGTTTAGTTTTTAAGGTTTAGGGTTTAGAGTTTAGGGTTTAGGGTTTCGGATTTAGGGTTTAGGGTTTAGGGTTTAGGGTTTAGGGCATAGGTTTTAGGGTTTAGGGTTTAGGGTTAAGGGTTTAGGGTTTCAAATTTAGGGTTTAGGGTTTAGGGTTTAGGGTTTAGGCTTTTTTTATGTTTAGCGTTTACGGTTTAGGGATTGCCGTTTAGGACTTAGGGTTTAGGGTTTAGGGTTTAGGGTTTGGGGTTTTTGGGTTTTCTTTTTCGGACTTAGGGCTTAGTGTTTAGGGTTTGGGGTTTACGTTTTTGGGTTTAGGGTTTAGGGGCTTGGGGTTTAGGATTAAGGGTTTAGGGTTTAGGGTTTAGGGTTTAGGGTTTAAGGTTGAGGGGTTTAGGGTTTAAGGTTTTGCGTTTAGGGTTTAACATTTGGGGTTTAGTGTGTAGGTCTTAGGGTTTAGGGTTTGGGGGTTTAGGGTTTATGGTTTGGGGTTTACGGTTTAGGGTTTAGCGTTTAGCGTTTAGTGTTTAGATTTTATGTTTTAGGGTTTAGGGTTTAGGGTTTAGAGTTTAGGGTCTAGGGTTTACGGTTTAGGGTTTAGGGTTTAGTGTTAGGGTTTAGGGTTTAAGGTTTAGGGTTTAGTTTTTAGGGTTTAGGGTTTGGGGTTAGGGTTAGGGTTTAGGGTTTAGGGTTTAGGGTTTAGGGCATAGGGTTTACGGTTTAGGGTCTAGGGTTTAGCGTATAGGGCTTAGGGTTTACGGTTTAAGGGTTACTGGTTTAGGGTTTAGGTTTTAGGATTTAGGGTTTAGGGTTTAGGGTTTTGGGTTTAGAGTCTAGGGTCTACGGTTTAGGGTTTTTTGGGTTTACAATTTACGGTTTAGGGTTTGGTGTTTAGGTCTTAGGATTTAGGGTTCAGGGTTCAGAGTTTTGGGTTTTGTTTTTCGGATTTAGGGTTTAGGGTTTACGATTTAGGGTTTGCGGTTTAGGGTTTTGGGCATAGGTTTTAGGGTTTAGGGTTTAGGGTTTAGGGTTTAGGGTTTAGGTGTTTAGGGTTTAGTGTTTGAGATTTAGAGTTTAGGGTTTAGGATTTTTTGGGTTTAATATTTCGGGTTTAGGGTTTAGGGTTTAGAGTTTAGGATTAGGGTTTAGGGTTTAGTTTTTTGGGTTTAGGGTTTAGGGATTAGGGTTTTAGAGTTCATGTTTTCGGATTTAGGGTTTAGGGTTTATGCTTTAGGGTGTAGGGTTTAAGGGTTAGTGTCTGGGGTTTTTGGTTAACGGTTTAGGGTTTAGGGTTTAGGGTTTTTTGGGTTTTGGGTTTAGGGTTTAGTGTTTAGGGTTAGGGTTTAGGGTTGAGGATTTAGGGTTTAATTTTTACGGTTTATGGTTTAGGGTTTAGGGTTTAGGGTTTAGGGCATAGGTTTTAGGGTTTAGGGTTTAGTGTTTAGGGTTTGGGGTTTAAGGTTGAGGGGTTTAGGGTTTAATGTATAAGTCTTATGGTTTAGGGTTTAGGGTTTAAAGTTTAATGTATCGGTCTTAGCGTTTAGGGTTTAATGTATAGGTCTTAGTGTTTAGGGTTTAGGGTTTAGGCTTTAGGGGATTACGGTTTATGGTTTAGCATTTTGTGTTTAGTGTTTAGGGTTTAGGGTTTAGTTTTTAGGCTATAGGGTTTAGGGTTTTAGGGTTTATGGTTTAGGATTTAGGGTTTAGGGTTTAGGGTTGAGGGTTGAGGGTTTATCATTTAGGGTTTAGGGTTTAGGGCATAGGTTTGAGGGTCTAGGGTTTAGTGTTTTGGGTTTAGGGCATAGCTTTAAGGGTCTAGGGTTTAGGGTTTAGGTTTTAGGGGTTTAGGGTTTAGGGTTTAGTATTTACGATTTATGTTTTAGGGTTTAGGGTTTTGGGTTTCTAATTTAGGGTTTAGGGTTTAGGGTTTAGCGGTTAGGTTTTTGGGTTTAGGTATTAATGTTTATGGTTTAGGGTTTAAGGGTTTAGGGTTTGGGGTTTAAGATTTAGGTTTAAGGTTTAGGGTTTTTGGGGTTTGGGGTTTTGGATTCAAGGTTTAAGGTTTTTTGCTTTTAGGTTTAGGGTTTAGGGTTTTAGGGTTCGGGGATTAAGGTTTAGTGTTTAGTTTTTAGGATTTAGGATTTAGGGTTTATGGTTTAGGATTTAGGGTTTAGGGCTTTTGGCATAGGTTTCAGGGTTTAGGTTTTAGGGTTTAGGGTTTAGGGTTAGGGGTTAGGGTTTAGGGTTTAGGGTTTAGGGTTTAGGGTTTAGTTTTTAGGGTTTAGGGTTTAGGGTTTGTGGTTTAGGGTTTAGGATTTGGGGTATAGGTTTTAGTGTTTAGGGCATAGGTTTTAGAGTTTAGGGTCTAGGGTTTAGGGGTTTAGGGTTCTGGGCTTAGGATTTAGGGTTTAGGGTTTTTAGGGTTTAGGTTTTAGGATTTAGGGTTTAGGGTTTTTTGGGTTTAAGGTTTAGGATTAGCGGTTTAGGATTTTTTGGGTTAGGGTATAGGGTCTTGTGTTTTAGGGATTTGGGTTTAAGGTTTATGGTTTAGTGTTATAGTGTTTAGGGTTTGGGGCTTTGGGTTCTGGGTTTAGGGTTTAGTTTTTAGGGTTTAGGGTTCAGGGTTTTAAGGTTTAGGCTTTAGGATTTTGGGTTTAGGGTTTACGAGTTGGGGTTTATGATTTAGGGTTTAGGGTTTAGGGGTTAGGGTATTGGGTTTAGGTTTTCAGATTTAGGGTTTAGAGTTTTTTGGGTTTGGGGTTTAGGGTTTGGGGTTTAGTGTTTTGGGGTTTAGGGTTTACTGCTTAGGGTTTAGTTTTCAGGGTTTAAGGTTTAGGGTTTAGGGTTTCAGGGTTTAGGGTTTAGGGTTTAGTTTTTAGGGTTTACGGTTTAGGATTTAGGGTTTATGATTCCGGGTTTAGTGTTTAGGGTTTAGGGTTTTGGAATTAGGGTTTTAGGTTTAGGGTTTAGGGTTTAGGATTTAAAGTTTAGGGTTTAGGGCATAGGTTTTAGGGTTTAGGGTTGAGGGTTACAGTTTCGGGTTTAGGGATTATTTTTTAAGGCTTAGGGCTTAGGGTTTAGGGTTTAGGATTTAGGGTTTAGGGTTTAAGGTTTAGGGCATAGTTTTTCGGGTTTGGCGTTTAGGGTTTACAGTTTATGATTTAGGGTTGAGGGGTTTAGGGTTTTGGGTTTAGGATTTAGGGTTTAGGGTTTTGGGTTTAAGGATTTTAGAGTTTAGGGTTTAGGATTTAGAGTTTTGGGTTTTTATGGTTTAGGGTTTAGGGTTTATGAAATTTGGTCTACGGTTTTTTGGGTTTAGGGTTTAAGGGTTTTGGGTTTAGGGTTTAGGGTTTAGGTTTTCAGATTTATGGTTTAGGGTTTACGGTTTAGCGTTATAGGGTTTAGGGTTTAGGGTTTCGGGTTTAGGGTGTTGGGTTTAGGTTTTTAGGGTTTAGGGTTTAGGGTTTAGTTTCTAGTTTTTTGGGTTTTGGGTTTAGGGTTTTCGGGTTTAGAGTTTAGGGATTAGGGTTTAGTTTTTAGGGTTTCAGGTTTAGGGGTTAGGATTTAGGGTTTATGGTTTAGGGTTTAGATTTTAGGGTTTAGTGTTTAGGGTTTGGGGTTTAGGGTTTATGGGCTTAGGGTTTAGAGTTTTAGATTTAGTGCTTTTGGGTTTAGGATTTCGAATTTAGTATTTAGGGTTTAGTGTTTAGGATTTTGGGTTTAAGGTTTAATGTTTAGATCATAGGTCTTGGGGTTTAGGGTTTAGGGTTTAGGGGTTTGGGGTTTAGTGTTTAGGATTTTGGGTTTAAGGTTTAAGGTTTAGATCGTAGGTCTTGGGGTTTAGAGTTTAGGGTTTAGGGCTTTAGGGTTTAGGGTTTAGGGGTTAGGGTTTAGGGTTTAGGTATTACGGCTTATGGTTTAGGGTTTAGGGCTTAGGGTGTAGGGTTTAAGGATTTTTGGGTTTAGGGTATAGAGTTTAGGGTTTGGGGTTAGGGTTTAGGGTTTAGGGTTTGGGTTTTAGTGTTTAGGGATTAGGGTTTAGGGTTTAGGATTTAGGTTTTAGGGTTTAGGGTTTGGGGCATAGATTTTTGGGTTTAGGGCATAGGGTTTAAGGTTTGGGGTTGAGGGTTTAGGGGCTTAGGGTTTAGAGCTTATGACTTATGGTTTAGGATTTAGGATAAGGGTTTAGGGTTTTTAGGATTTAGGGCTTAGGATTTTTTGGGTTTAGGGTTTCTGGTTTAAGGTTTAGGGTTAGGGTTTAGTGCTTATTGTTTTGTTTTTAGGGTTTAGGGTTTAGGGTTTAGGATATTGGGTTTAGGGTTTAGTTTTTAGGGTGTAGGGTTTTGGGTTTTGGGTTTTGGATTTCAGATTTAGGGTTTAGGGTTTAGGGTTTAGGTTATAGGGTTTAGGGTTTAGGGCTTAGCGTTTAGGCTTTTGAATTTATGGTTTTGGGTTTATGGTTTAGGGTTTAGGGGTTAGGGTTTTTGGTTTCGGTTTAAAGGTTTATGGTTTAGGGTTTTGGGTTTAGGGTTTAGGGTTTAGGATTTGGGGTTTTTTGGGTTTAGGGTTGGGGTTTAGGGTTTAGCATGTAGAGTTTAGTTTTTAGGGGTTAGGGTTTAGGGTTTAGGGTTTATGGTTTGGGGTTTTCGATTTATGGTTTAGCGTTTAGGGTTTAGGGCATAGGTTTAAGGGTTTTGGGGTTAGGGTTTACAGTTGAGGATTTACGATTTAGTGTGTAGGGTTTAGGGTTTGGGGTTTAGTGTTTAGGTCTTAGGGTTTAGGGTTTAGGCTTTAGCGTTATAGGGTTTAGGGTTTAGGATTTTGGATTTACGCTTTAGGCTTTAGGGTTTTTAGGGTTTAGGGTTTAGGGTTTCGGGTTTAGGGTTTAGGGTTTAGGGGTTAAGGGTTTAGGGTTGAGGATTTAGGGGTTTGGGTTTAAGCTTTAGGGTTTTAGAATTTGGGGTTTAGGGTTTAGTGTGTGGTTTTTAGGTTTTAAGGTTTAGGGTTTAGGGTTTATGGTTTATGGTTTTTTGGTTTAGGGTTTAGGGTTTAGGGTTTAGTGTTTAGGCATTCGGGTTAGGGTTTAGGGTTTAGGGTTTAGCGTTTGGGGTTCAGTGTTCGGGATTTAGGGTTTAGGGCTAGGTTTATGTTTTTTGGGTTTAGGGTATAGGGTTTTGTGTTTTAGGGTTTAGGGTTTAGGGAAGGGTTAAGGGTTTTGGAATTAAGGTTTTTTTGTTTAGGGTATAGGGTTTAGGGTTTAGTTTTTAGAGTTTAAGGTATAGGGTTTAGGGTTTAGGGTTTAGAGTTTTCGGGTTTAGGGTTTAGGATTTAGGGTTTAGTTTTTAGGGTTTAGGGTTTAGGGTTTAGGTTTTTGGGTTTATGATTTAGGGTTTAGGGTTTAGGGTTTTGGGCTTTAGATTTAGAGTTTAGGGTTTTGAGTTTTGGGTTTAGGGTTTATGATTTAGTTTTTAGGGTTTAGGGTTTAGGATTTAAGGTTTAGGGTTTAGTTTTTAGGG